>NC_056765.1:22533393-22833393 GCF_018687715.1 Carya illinoinensis
ATAATTAAAGTTGTAAGTAAGCATAGCATAACTTAACATATAGCATGGCATAACTAACATAACCTGAACTGAAACGTAAACTAAATTTTACTTGACATGACATGAACTTGAACTTAAAACATAATATGGACTAGCAACATAACATGAACGTGAACTTGAAACATAACATGAACATGAACATACATAACATAAACACGAACATGAACTTAACATAAACCTGAACATAACATGACATAAACGTGAACTTGAGATATAATGTGAACGTGAACATAACATAACATGAACTTGAACTTGAACATAATATGTACGTGAATATATCATGACATGAACTTGAACATGAACATAACATAAACGTGAACATAGCATGATATGAACATGAACTTGAAGCTTAACGTGAACATGAACATGAACATAACTTAACATGAACGTGAGCTTGAATATAACATGATATGAACATGAACTTGAAACTTAACGTGAACGTGAATATAACATAACATAACATAACATGAACTTGATCTGAAACTTGATTTAATATGCAGTTGATCTGAAACTTGACTTAACATAAACTTGGAATCATGCTTCTTTACTTAACATGAACTTGGACTTGAGATCTGACAATCAAATTGATTTTGCCAGTCGTTTTGTCAGGAATATTGAACAACTAGAATGATTCAGCCTAACATATTCCATCAAAGATACTCAGACAATCAGAATGATTCAATCATAAGTATTTTAAATCACGTACCCTAACAATCAGAATGATTACACCATAAGTACTCAGTAATACTCTGACAACCACAATAATTACATCACGAGTATTTTAAAACACATACCCTAGCAATCATAATAATTACACTAGGAGTACCTAGTAATACTCTGACAATCAGAATGATTCCATCACGAGTATTTTAAAACACATACCCTAACAATCAGAATGATTACACCAAGAGTGCCTAGTAATACTCTTACAATTAGAATGATTCCATCATGAGTATTTTAAATAAGGCACCTCAGCAATCAGAATGATTATGCTAAGAGCATCCACATAATTGAACTTGAACTGCATTCTGACAATCAAAGTGATTTCGCCAAAAGCACCTTATGTGAATTACAAATGGAGATGCTCAGACAATTATAATGATTACATCGCGAGTATACTAGACATAACTGATTTGAAAGTAACTCGAAAGACATGACTTATTTGAGATAGAAATATTTTGTAACAAGGTATGACATGTAATAGACAACATATTTAACATGACATACTTGCAATAGTGAATATTACATGACTTGACATACATGTAATAGATATCATACTTAACTTGGCATACTTATAACATATAGCAATACATTATAGAATAGATTGTGTAACAGATAAATATTCATGACAGAATAAATCATACATAAAAAATAAACATGTAATGATGTGGTATGGCATGGCATATACGGTAACATATATATATAAACTATAGTTCCCTTATCCATCACACATATATAGTAAACTGATAGTAAGTTAAGAGATAACTTACCTCGTTTGTTGCATTCTATGAAAATAAAGTGTGAAACACAAGGAACTATAAGAAGATATTTTAAAAGTTAGAAATTTAATTACTAACAATTAGAAATGTGTAAAAGAGCCGAATTATAGTAAAATTACCATTTTACCCTCTACATATGGAAAAATGATCATTTTACCCCTAACTTAAGGATTTCACATCCTAACTCCAAAAATTTTCAAAATTTATATTCTTCGTGTAAAGTTTTTCCTTAACTCAAATATCAACTCAAAAAAATTTAAAACAAATCACAACTATAGAAAACACACTATGTCCGAAACATCCATAAGCCATTTCTCTTGATTTTTGTTGCAATTCCTTCCAACTTCAAAACTCATGCCTAAACCAAAATTTTGCAACAAAGATCTTCCTATCTTAAGTTTAAAACCATACTTAAAACATCCATTTAGAGAAAGATAATAATCAACACCAAACGTTTTTGTAAAAAGATCCAAACCCTTGAACCACACATTTTGACCCTAAATCAAAACATCTCCAAGAATTTCAAAAAAATATTACTTCTAACATATTCATAACATCATCCTAAGATCAAACATGCTTTAAATCATCAAACTAAAGTCACCAAAATCACAAAATAACACTTGGAGTTTTTGGTTTTACACTTAGTCCAAAAATATACACTTTTTTTATAACTAGCTTTGATCAATCTCTTGATCCATGGCTTAAAAATATGAGATCTTCAAACTAAAATATAACATGGTTTAAAAAAGTGTCCTAAAGAATATCCAACCATAAAACTTAAAATCACATGGCTTAAAATCAATAAAACGTGGATCTAATCCAAAACCGTCAAATCTTAGGCCTAACCAAAATCCTCTTGCATAGAAAAATCATATCTTTAAAAATAATACTAAATATCTTCAAAATAACATCCTAACATGAAAATAAGATACTTAGGATCATCATATAAAAATATCAAAGCCTTTAGAGTAAGATCAAACCACGAAATATTCAAACTTTCTCCTAATAAAAACTGTTTTTCCACTTCCAGTTTTTAAGTTTCTAGATCTAAGAAACTCTATTACCAAAAGCTTTAGTCATGCAACAAAACCTCAATGAATACTCATAAAAACATTCTAAAAACACTCTATAAAATTTTTGGACCAAGATATGTCCATTAACTTGGTCAAAAACTCTCAAACATAACATACTCTCTAGTTTCATGCCTAGAATGACCTTTCCATGGTTAAAATTACTTTTGACCAACCAAATGACCGTGAAATGATATGAATAATATATCTACGAAAACTATACTCAAATGGGAACTGCTTTTATGAAGGTTAAATCATGAGAAAATACTTACATAGGGTCAAAACACTCCACGAAAAAAAGACCTAGAAATCTGCCCGAGAGAGCTCTATTAGGTTTCTCTCTAAGAACGGGGTGAAGAAATGATTAAAGGGAAAGAAGTTTCTTGTATGACTCTAGATTTCTGGAGGGGGAAGATATGGGCTTGAATGACCCTTGAGTGGAGGTGACTATGTGACATAAAGTGGAGAATAGTGAGGGGAAAGGATTGCCTGCAAAAGTTGTGAGGTATGGAGGTTGATGAGGTGGGTTCTCCTTTACATCAAGGTACTATTGGGTTTAGCCAAGGGCAGTGGATGGTTTGCCATGTGGGGGATGAAACTTCTTCATGAAGCTTTCCCAAGGTGATAGGCCACGAAGGTCAGCAAGGGCTCTTAGGTCAAATCCCAAATACATGGGATAAAGTGGGACGTAAAACTCTCGTTGCATGCAGCATGCAGGATGGTGGGATGTGACCATTGCACAGAAGAAGTTAAGGGCATGTGAAGAATGAACAGGTTGCAATGGGGTGGACTAGGTCAGTAGACTGGGTCACTTGCCGTTGCGAGTTTTACATCATTTTTATATTTCCGTTAGTATGCTTTAGTTTACGTGAGTTCGCATGTTTTGTTTTTACATGTTTTACGTGTGTTTTAGTTCCGTTTGTTAGCTACTAGTTTCCTTGTATTTCAAGTTTCTTGTACAAGGCTTTACTTATTTAAAGTAGCCGAAGTTATCAATGGAAAATGAAGTAATCAATTGTTATTCAAAACTTGCAATACTTTCTCACCCGAAGAGAAACCCATTTACTTATTTTCATATTATCTGAGTTTGGGACCTATCATTGGCCTCAGAGCCAGGTTACTATGGGAACCAATAAAGAGCGAATTGAGCACTTGGAGCTGGGCTAGATGGATTGCAAGAAGGTTTACACCGGATGGAGCTCGGCATGGTAGACAAACTTCGTCATTTGGAAGAAACTCTTAACCGTCTCTCTGATGTACTGCTTGTAAACCAGGAGCCTCCAAATCATGGTAACCAATACCGTGAAGGCCACGATGGGGGATGACATGTTGTATCCTCCAAAACAACGAAGCTTGAAGTTCCTCAATTCTCAGGAGATGATCCAACGGAATGGTTCGATCGTGTGAACCAATTTTTTGAGTTCCAGAATACTCCAGAAGCCCAGAAAGTTTCTTTGGCTTCCTACCACTTAGAAGGAGAGGCCAACTAGTGGTGGCAAAGGATCCGCAGGACATTCCAGGAAGAAGGACGTGTTCTCTCATGGACAAATTTTGAAGACTAACTCTGGGCTCACTGTGGGCCATCAGAGTGTGAATATTTTGATGAGGCTCTTTCAAGGATAAGGCAGGTTGGTTCTTTGCATATTACTAGAGGGAATTCGAGCGCTTGGGCAATTGAGTACAAGGATGCATTCAAAAGGCTCTTGAAGGAACTTTTATGGGTGGCTTAAAGACAAACATCTCGGATGGTATACGAATGTTTAAGCCTCAAACATTAAAAGAGGCCATCAGTTTTGCAAGAATGAAGGATGATCAACTGGCTAGACAAAAGAGCTTTGTAAGACCTGCACCCCCAATGCGAGCTCCCCTAACTCTTCCCCTCACTAATCGAGCAACACCACCAACCCCTGCAGTACCCATGCAGTGACTTACTTGGGAAGAAATGCAGTGGAGACGAGCTGAAAACTTAAGTTTTGACTATAATGATCATTTTACTATAGGACACAAATGCCAGGGCCCACAGATTCTCATGTTGGAGAATTGCGAGGATAACAGCAACCCATTATGTGACGATTTCACCAAAGAACAGTTAGCTGAAGAAAATTACAAAGGGCCTCCTGAACCCGGGATCACACTACATGCGTTAACAAGATGGACAACACCTAAGACCATGCGGATAGCTACTAGGATCGGTTCCCCGAACGTCATCGTATTAATAGGTAGTGTGTCAACTCACAATTTCATTAGTGAGCGATTGGCCAACGGGCTACAACTACCAGTGGTGCCAACCTCGACTTTCACCTTGAGAATAGCTAATGGCAATAAACTGAAGTGCCAAGGGCATTTCGAAGAGGTACGGGTAGACTTGCAAGGCACTATTTTCTCCTTAACTCTCTATTCCCTTCCTCTTACAGGGCTGGATCTAGTCCTAGGAATCCAATGGCTTTAAATGCTAGGTTTCGTGGTTTGCAACTAGAAGCAGTTAACTATGGAATTTCTTTGGGAGAACCAGATCAAGTGGTTGCAAGGGGCTGATGGTGAAGCTATTCAGACCGCATCACTGAAGGAGCTATCCAAAGAGGCATGCCAGAGCCACATGATTTTTGTTGTTTGCTTACAAGTCAGTATTATGGAGCCACATGAAGAAATACATCCTAATATGCAGGAAATAATACAAGAGTTCTCGGAATTATTTAAGGAGCCTTCGAGTCTACTGCCCATCAGAGAAGTCGATCATTGCATCTAGCTTAAAGAAGGAACAGAGCCCATTAATGTCTGACCGTACAGATATGCATACTATCAAAAAGAGAAGATTGAGAAACAAGTCCAAGATATGTTAAACTCAAGCCTCATTTGACCCAGTACAAGCCCCTTCTCATCACTGGTTCTATTAGTGAAAAAAAGATGGGAATTGGCCTTTTTGCATTGACTACAGTGAACTTAACACTGCCACCGTGAAAGACCGCTTTCCCATTCTCATAGTTGATGATATGTTGGACGAGCTCTATGGTGCATCATATTTCATCAAACTAGATCTAAGGGCTAGGTACCATCAGGTACGAGTGAATCCTCCGAATATTCGTAAAACCGCTTTCCACACATAACGGACATTACAAATATTTGGTTATGCCTTTTGGCATGTGTAATGCACCTTTAACATTTCAAGCTATCATGAACTCTATATTCCACCCTCATCTTAGAAAATTCATACTAGTTTTCTTTGATGATATATTAGTTTATAGTCCTACTTGGGACAAGCATTTGTTGCATGTTAAACAAACTTCGGTGATATTGAAGTAGCAAATGTGCCTTTGGACAACAAGAGTTGGAGTACTTAGGCATATTGTCACCAATCAAGGAGTAAAAGTAGATGATAGTAAAATGGCAGTAATGGTGGCATGGCCAAGACCTACTAACATTTCTTAGTTACGTGGGTTTTTGGGGTTGATAGGTTATTACAGGAAATTTTGTCAAAAATTATGGCATTATTGCACGGGCCCTCACCAATCTCCTTAAGAAGGGCCAATTTGGGTGTCATGAGGAAGCAGAGGCTGCATTTATTGCTCTAAAAAAAGCTATGACAACCATGCCCACACTGGCAATGCCCAACTTCAATGACATCTTCACTATAGAAATTAATGCATTGGGCGACAAAATTTGTAACAGCCCACTAGAAATTCAATGGCGGAATTTCTATAGAGTTTAGGAACCTCATGAAAACTCCATAAGTTTTCAGGAATTGACTAATCGCAAAGGTTTTAGTCTGTCAACATAGTCAGTGCTATCCCTCGTTATGGTGCCAGAAATGCGATTTAATTGTTTGAGGTAGTTAGAAGTGCCAGAATACGTTATGGTCCATGCCACTAGACTCAGTTGAATATTTAGGATTTTATGGCGCAATAACCAATTTTCATAATTTCGGACGAAATGCATGTTCGAAACTGTGAATTTATTTTTAGGGGCACTTTAAGGTTGAATTTTGGTAAACGATTCTTACTGTAGGTTAATATGAATATTTAGGATTTTTCAGTACTAATTTTACTATGCATTTCTTTGGAGTGAATAGTAACCTTTATAAGCGTACTGAGTGCAATGTTTTCAAAATCACAGTGTGGAATGTCTAAATTAGGTTAGAGAAGTTTTATTTGGACACTTGGCAAGATCTTAGCCACACATAGTGAAAGTATTAGACACTTGGCACAAAGAGGAACCATTAGATGGATTTGTGAAGGAAATCAAGGTGTGAGATCATGCCACCTAAGCAAAACGTTTTCATTTGATCGACCAAATTGAGCCAGATCAAAGAGGGTTTCAACCCTAGCGAAACCCTAAATGGTTGGAATCCAATTGAAACTCCAAAAACTTGGTTGAAACTGAAACCCTAAACGGTTTCCCCAAACCCTAAAGTTAGCCTTCAAACCCTATTTGATCCAATTTCTAGCATTGTGTTTAATCACTTGATTAAATCACTTCCACATGCTATTAATTTCTCAAATTCTTGTCATGACATCTTTATCCAACCTTTTAAACCTTGGAAATTTTTTTTAAGCCAAGAAAAATTGGATTTGGGCTTGATAGCATCTCAAACCCTAACCAAACCCTCTTTAAACCCCAAATTGAAGCCCACTTGGTTGAGGTCCACCAAGGCCTACGAATTTGGCCACCTTGGCAAGGATTCTTGAAGAAGTTTCCTGCCCCACATGGCATACCATTCACTGCCCTTGGTTTCACCCAATAGTGCATTGATGACATGGAGAAACTCACCCCATCAACCTCCATACCTCATAGCTTCTGCAAGCTGTCTTTTGCCCCTTACTATTCTCCACTTTATGTCACATAGCCACCTCAAATCAAGGTCTTTCAGGTCCATATCTTTCCCCTACAGAAGCTTTGAGTTGTGCAAGACAGACTTCCTTCCTTTTCGTCACTTCTTCACCCCATTCTTAGAGAGAAACCCAAAAGTGCTCTCTCGGGCAGATTTCTGTGTCTTTTTGCATGGAGCTTTTTAACCCTTTGTATGTATTTTTAGATGATGAATCCTTCATAAAAGTTGTTCTTCTTTGAGTCTAGTTTCCATATATATATTATTTGTATCATTACATGTTCATTTGGTTCATCCAAAGTATTTTTAACCATGGTAAGGTCATTCTAGGCATGAAACCGGAGAGTATGTTATGTTTTGGAATTTTTGACCAAGCTAATGGACTTATCTTGGTCCAAAAATTTTATGGAGTGTTTTTAGCATGTGTTTAAGAGTGTTCATTGAAATTTTGTTGCATGACTAAAGTTTTGATGATAGATTTTCTTAGATCTAGAAACTTGAAAACTGAAAGTGGAAAAATAGTTTTTATTTGGAGAAAGTTTGAATATTTCGTGGTTTGATCTTACTCTAATGGATTTGATACTTTTATATGATGATCCTAAGTATTTTATTTTCATTTTAGGATGTTATTTTGAATATATTTAGCATTAGTTTCAAAGATATGATTTTTTTATGCAAGAGAATTTTGGTTAGGCCCAAGATTTGATGTTTTTGGGTTAGATCCATATTTTATTGAGTTTTAGCCATGTGATTTTAATTTTGATGGTTGGATATTATTTAGGACACATTTTAAAACCATGTGATGCTTTATTTCAAAGATCTCACGTTCTTAAGCCATTGATCAAGAGATTTATCAAAGCTAGTTAAGGAAAAAGTTTCTATTTTTGGACTAAGTATAAAACCAAAAACTCCAAGTGTTATGTTGTGACTTTGGTGACTTTATTTTGATTATTTAAAGCATGGTTGATCTTAGGAGGATGTTATGAATATGTTAGAAGTAAGATTTGATTTGTTTGGAATTCTTGGAAATGTTTTGATTTAGGGCCAAAGCTTGTGACTCAAGTGTTTGGATCTTTTTACAAAAAGTTTGATGTTGATTATTAGCTTTTTCTAAATGGATTTTTTAAGTACGGTTTTAAACATAGGATAGGAAGATCCTTGTTGCAAAATTTTGGGTTAAGCATGAGTTTTGAAGTTGGAAGGAATTGCAACAAAAATCAAGAGAAATGACCTATGCATGTTTTGGCCATAGTGTGTCTTCCATAGTTGTGATTCGTTTTAAATTTTTCTGACTTGATATTTGAGTTTAGGACAAACTTTGCATGAGGAATGTAAATTTTGGAAATTTTTGGAGTTAGGATGTGAAATCCTTAAGTTAGGGATAAAAATGATCATTTTTTCACATGTAGAAGGTAAATGGTAATTTTACTCTAAGTTGTCTGTTTTGCACATTTCTAATTGTTAGTAATTATATTTCTAACTTTTAGAAAACCCTCTTGTAAAACGCAACGATCTAGGTAAGTTAGCTTCTAACTTACTATCAGTTTACTGTGTATGTATGATGGGTAGGGGAACTACAATTTATGTATGTATGTTATCATATATGCCATGCCACGCCACATCATTACATGTTTATCTGTTACTCATGATTTATTCTGTCGTGAATGCTTATTTGTTACACAATCTATTATGTCACGTATTGCTATATGTTACAAGTATGTCATATTATGTTATGCCATCTATTACATGTATGCCATGTCACATAATATTTACTGTTACATGTTATGCCATGTTATGAAATGTTGTCTGTTACATATTTGTTATACTACAAAATATTTCTATCTCAAGTAAGTCATGTCTCTCAAGTTATGTTCAAGTCATGTTATGTGATGTCAGGACTTATGTTCTTTTGTATTTCAATCACGTTTCATCTCGAATATAGTTGTGCATTTTGGGAAGTTACGTTCAAGTCATGTCATGTGACGTCAAGACTTATGTTCTTTTGTATTCCAGTCACATTTCATCTCGAATATAATTGTGCATTTTGAGAACAGTTAAGTTTCAGTTATTAGTTAATTTGTACTACAGTCAAGAATGATACGCGCTGCCTAGTATTGTGGTCAAGGCTATGTGCTGCCAAGTACTAAGATGAAGGAGTATAATCTACCGTACTACAGATGGTTAAATCAGTTAAGTTATGTTATGGTTAAGGATAATATGCGCTGCCTGGTACTGCGGTCAAGGCCATGTGTTGCCGAGTACTACAGTGAAGGAGTATAATCTATCGTTATGTTAAGTTATGTTACGGTTAAGGATAATACATGCTACCTGGTACTGTGGTCAAGGCTATGTGCTGCCAAGTACTATGGTGAAGGAGTAATATTTGTCGTACTATAGAAAGATAATACGCACTGCCTGGTACTGCGGTCAAGGCTATGTTCTGCCGAGTACTACAGTGAAGGAGTATAATCTGCCGTTATGTTATGTTATGTTCATGTTTTAAGTTCATGTTCATATCATGTTATGTTCACATTTATTTTACGTTCAAACTCATGTTCATGTTATGTTATGTTCATGTTCACGTTATGTTTCAAGTTCACATTTATGTTATGTTATGTTCACGTTCACATTATGTCTCAAGCTCACATTTATGTCATGTTATCCTCAGGTTTATGTTAAGTTCAAGTTCATGTTTATGTTATGTATGTTCACGTTCATGCTATGTTTCAAGTCTATGTTATGTTTCAAGTTCAAGTTCTTGCTATGTTGCTAGTCCATGTTGTGTTTTAAGTTCAAGTTCATGTCATGTCAAGTCCTGTTTGGTTCACGTTTATGTTCAGGGTATGTCAGTTATGCTATACTATATGTCAAGTTATGTTATGCTTACTTACAACTTTAATTACGTATTCATGTTTTTACTGTCATGCATGCATCATTAACTTGTGTGAAAGTTTACTGTTAACTTGCTGAGATTTGAAATCAAATCTCACTGTGGTAGTCCTAACTACCATTCTCCCCCCGAATGGTAGGCAATGTCTCAGGTTCAAAACAGGGAGCAGACACTGATAGGCTGAAGGAGACTGACTAGACACTGCAGACGTGATGCGGAGCTTTCAGCTTCTATAGTTAGTTTTTGTTGGACAGTATTCTAGCCTCGTTTGTCTAGTTATGCAAGTTACTTGATGAACTGGCTCAATAGTATATTTTGGTAATGTAAATATGGAGTCTAGTCTCCCATGTTGTGAGATTACAGTCTTTTGAGACCCGTACTGTAATCATGGATATTTATTTGGTTAAGTATGCATGGATTATGCTTTAATTATTTGGGATATTATAAGTTTGGTGCATTGTATTAAAAAAAATTATCCACTACGAATATTACATAATGCTAGTAGATGCATGTTAGGAACATTGCATCCTTTATGTCATGAACGGGGGCAGGTAACCTTGTGTTGCATGTTCCGATGTTTAAGATGTCCGTCCAATCCCAAATAGAAATCTGGGGGCATCATAGAATTGGAATAGTATTGTCGCAGCAAGGCAAACTAGTGGCCTTCATGAGTCGGGCACTTGCGGTGGCAAAGAAGTCTTGGTCCACCTATGCCTAGGAAATGTTAGCAATTGTGGAAGCAATACGCCTTTGGCGACCGTATCTCCTTGGGCAGAAATTCTATATTCAAATTGATCTAAGAAGCCTCAAGTACTTTCTAGAACAATGTATCGCCACACCAGAGCAACAAAAATGGGTAGCCAATCTCTTAGGCTATGACTACGAGATCACGTATCGCCCAGGATGCGAAAATTCTGCAGCTGATGCTCTCTCATGAAAGCAAGGTGGCCCCATGCTCCGTAATATTTTTATTTCTCATGTTAACTTATGGGAAGAGATTAAACAAGCTACAAAAGAGGACTCGTATATCCAGTCCAGGAGCCGTGTAGCCACAGACCAACCCAACAACCCTTATATGTGGTGTAATGGCTTACTGTGTTACAAGGACAAGGTGATCATACCAGCCGATCCTACCTTACTGGCCAAGCAGTAGCATGAGATGCATGACACCAAGGTGGGCAGACACTCAGGCATATTGCGCACTTACAAAAAATTAAGGCAACAATTTTATTGGCCAAGGATGGTCAAATCGGTCCAAGAGTATATCAAATGTTGCATGGTGTGCCAGAAGATAAAAGCTGAAACTTTGGCTTCGGCAACACTTCTACAGCCGTTACCCATTCCATGCCAAGTATGGGACGACATCACACTGGATTTAACTGAGGGGTTGCCAACCTCGCAAGGCAAGGATACCATCATGGTAGTTGTTGATAGGCTCAGTAAGCAAGCCCATTTTCTTACTCTAACCCATCCCTTTACAGCTAAGAGTGTTGCAAAAAAGTTTGTGGATGGTGTTCTTAAGCTACACAGAATGCCTAGATCAATCGTTAGTGACCGCGATCCAATTTTTGGGAGCAACTTTTGGCAAGAGTTCTTCAAAATGTCGGGCACTAAACTACAGTTTAGCTCCGCGCACCATCCACAGATGGATGGCCAGACAGAAGTTGTCAACCGATGTCTCAAACAATAACTCAGATGCTTTGTCCATCAATGGCCATGCAAATGGAGCTTATATCTACCTTGGGCAGAATACTGGTACAACACCACCTACCACATCTCCATGGAAATGACCCCTTTCTAGGCACTATATGGATGACTACCCCCAACCATTCCATCGTATCACGAAGGACTCTCACTTGAAGTTGATCAGCAACTAATGAACCAAGATGAATTACTCCAACAACTCAAAACCAACCTTGCAAGCTCGGTTAATCGCATGAAGCAATTAGCAGACCAGAAGAGAAGGGATGCATCGTTCAAAGTTGGCGAGTTAGTGCTTCTGAAGCTACATCCTTACCGCCAGCAAATAGTCTTCAAACGAGTCCACCAGGAATTGGCTAGCCACTTCTGTGGACCCTACAAAATTCTTGAGAAAATTTGTTCAGTCGCATACAAGCTCCAATTACCAGACAGGTCACGCGTTCATCTCGTATTTCACATCTCGTTACTCAAATGCTACAACACCAAGGAATAGAATGAGGTGGCGCACAGCACCGAGTTACCACCATTCACTGACGACGGGGTTACTGTTGGAACCGCAAGCTATTCTAGATCACCGCTGGGTCAAATAGGGGGCCCAAATCATCAAATAAAACTTTGGTGCATTGGAAACATCTGCCGACAGAAGAGGCAACTTGGGAGACAACCAAATAGCTGTTGGAGAAGTACCCAAGTGTGGACCTTGAGGACAAGGATCCACTTAATGGGGGGATATTGATAGGCCACGAAGGTCAGCAAGGGCACTTAGGCCAAATCCCAAATACCTGGGATAAAGTGGGACGTAAAACTCCCATTGCATGCGGCACGTAGGAAGGTGGGATGTGACCGTTGCAGAGAAGAAGTTAAGGGAAAGTGAAGAATGAACAAGTTGCAATGGGGTGGATTGGGTCACTTGCCATTGCAAGTTTTACATCATTTTTATATTTCCGTTAGTATGCTTTAGTTTACGTGAGTTCGCATGTTTTGTGTTTACGTGTTTTACATGTGTTTTAGTTCCGTTTGTTAGCTACCAGTTTCCTTGTATTTCGGGTTTCTTGTACAAGGCTTTACTTATTTAAAGTAGCCAAAGTTATCAATGGAAAATGAAATAATCAATTGTTATTCAAAACTTGCGGTAATTTCTCACCCGAAAAGAAACCCATTTACTTATTTTCATATTATCTGGGTTTGGGACCTATCACAAGGTGGCCAAATTCATGGGCCTTGGTGGGCCTCAACCAAGTGGACTTCAATTTGGGGTTTAAAGGGGGTTTGGTTAGGTTTTGAGACGCTATCAAACCTAAATTCAATTTTTCTTGGTCCAATCAAATTTTCAAGGTTTAAAAGGTTGGACAATGATGTCAAAATTTAAAAAATTAATAGCATTAATCAAGTGATTAAACACAATGCTAGAAATTGGATCAAAAAGGGTTTGAAAGCCAACTTCAGGATTTGGGGAAACCGTTTAGGGTTTCAGTTTCAACCAAGTTTTTGGGGTTTCAGTTGGATTCCAACCATGGCTCCAAGAAACCCGTCTTTTATTTCATTCTTCCAATTGAAACTTGTATACACCGTTCCATTGGTTTCCCTCAAGTGCAAGAAGTGCCACATGCCACTAAGGTGCTTATCTAGTCATTTTTAGGCTTCTAACTTGAGTTAAGGTCATTAATCAAGTTAAATGTTATTAGTCATCTTTAAACCATGTTTTGAGTTAAATTTCATTTTAAAGTATTCTAGCCCTTTTGATCTGGACCTTTTTGATATTATTGTTGTTTTACATCATTTTTAAATTGATTTAGAAGATTAACCTTGATCCATCACATGTCAATAGAACCAAAGCCCTGTCAATTTCCAATTCATAGTGAATCGGAAACTAGGTGTACCTTCATGTGCATTCGTACAATTCCGCCCTTAGCCTTGTCCTTTTTGACATTTTCCTCAAGGGAAACTTCTACATTTACACTCCTCCTTGACCCTCGTAGTTCAGTTCTAGTTTTGGATGAATTGGCACTAAGAAATCCGTCTTTCACTTCATTCTTCCTATTGAAGCCCGCTCAAAACCTTCCATTGGTTTCCCTCAAGCCCAAGAAGTGCCACATGCACCTAAGGTGCTCATCTAGCAATTCTTATGTTTCTAACTTGACTTTTGGGCATTAATCAACTTAAAGATGATTAGTCATCTATAAACCATGTTTTGAGCTTAATTTTCCTTTTAATTCTTTCTAGCCATTTCGATTAGGACCTTACTGTTGTTATTCCTTTTTTTCATCATGCTTAGATTGAATTAGAAGATTAGTCCATATACATCACATTTCAATAAAAGCAAAGCCATGTCATTGCCCAAATCACAGCGAATCAGAACCGGGGGTCACCTTCATGTGCTTTGCTACAAATCTACTCCTAGCCAAGGCCTTTTAGACCAATTTCTCAAGGGAAAATTCCTCATTTACACTCTACTTGGACCGTCCCTATTTAGTTCTATCTTTGGATGAATTGGCTCCAAGAAACCCATCTTTTATTTCATTCTTACAATTGATGTGATGACCCGCTTTTACGTGTATTTTCACTGAATGGTTGTTTTTAATTTAATTAATATATTGGTTTATTTATTTTAAATTATTTTATTTTAATTGGTTTTTAATTTATTTGATGTTGTGTTTAATTTATTTAGTCGTTTTACGATTTTTAATGTGATTTCGGCGGATCTGTTTTGGTTTCCAGAGTGAGGACTGGACCTCATTTCTTTTCCCTCATCTTTTCTTTTCCTCTTTTCTTTTTCTTCTTCTTTCTCTTTTTCTCTTTTCTTTCTTTTTCTTTTTATTTTTCTTTCTTTTTCCCTCCCCTTTCCCGTGCATTTTTCCCCCCTCCCCCGTGCGTCTCTTCTCTCTCCTCTCCTTCACGCCGAACACTCCAACCACCCAGACCCACCGCTGCTGGCCACCGTTGATCACCACCACCACCAACCTCTTCCCCTCCCTCATGTGAACCACCCCACAAATTTCCACCACCAACAGAGCCGCCGTTTAGCCGGAAAACCACCTTCAAACCAAGCGGCTTTTGCTCCGATTTTCCGCCGTCGCTCCACCTCCGGCCACCACCTCTTCACCACTTCATCACCGAATCCTTGCCGTCCTAACCCACACACTTCCGGCCTCATTCCGTCGCCGGAACAGCTCCCACAGCTAGTTTCCAATTTGGGTATTTCAGCCCTTCAACCACCATTTTCGCCGCCACCCACGGCCAAACTCCACTTCCCTTAGCTTCATAAACATCCTTAGACCATTTCCTATCAATCCCAAGCTTTGATTTGTCCCCGTTCAAAAGTGGGTATTTTACAAGCCACGGCCACAGTGAAATTTCACTGTTACGTTGCTTTTCTTCTACTGTTTGCAACGTCGCGAGCTTTCAAAAAATACCATATAGCGCTGTAAGTATTTTCTAAACCCTACTTTTAGATTTAAATATATTTTGCTCATACAATAAATATGTACTGTTGGTTGGCTGATTCCAGACTGAGTTTGAGGAGTTCGGGGGTCGGATGGATGGAGGACGGAGTTGCTTGATTTATTGATTTATGGTTGGTTGGTTGTTTTGTGCATTGAAATTGCATTTACATGGTGCATGCACGTGCATTTTATTTAGTTTGAGAAATACCTGTTTTATTGGCGGAAGTGGATTTTCGGGTGCGTGTCCCACGAGCCCTAGCCGGGATGGGTTATTATCTGGGTGGAGCTCCTTTGGTCACTCAGGAACCTAATATACTATGTGACGTCCCCTGAATTGTCGCTGGACGATGACGGGAGCGGGGGCTAGGGGATGCTTGGCTACGAACGCACCGGGCATGGAACTGGGCATCGCTCTACACACCGACTCCGTGGCACTTCGCTGGCGAGGGCTAGAGGATGCTTGGCTACGAACGTGCAAGGCGTGGAACTGGGCATCGCTCATTTAGGTGTCACACGCGTGGTTCTTACCTGCGGTGTGGCACAGGAGCCAGGGTGTGCGGATGACCCCTAGGGGAGGTCATGGTGCATACGGATTAATTGGTTAATGGTTTGAGTTTGATATGGGCCAAATGTGACTTTTGGCGTGATATTTGGAAAGGTTATGTTTTTGGGCCAAATGGGGTTTTTGGCGTATGTGGAAAAATATGATTTTATGGGTTTTGAGCTTTGGCATCCTTTCATGCATTTTGTTTGAGTTTTATATATTTTTATCTAGTGGTATTTGGATTTTACTTACCTGTGGCACCATTTTTGGTGCCATAGATTTTGGTGCAGAGTTCGAAGAAGAGGAGGAGGCTGAGCCCGAGGATGCAGCTCCGCCGGGATGCTGAAGTTAAAGTTTAAGTTTTGTTGTTGGTTTAAAAATATATTTGTGCTTTGTAATATCTTATAATACATGTTTTAAACAGCTTTGTATTAAATTAAGAACAATTATGGTACTTAGTTTTGACTTTGCTTTTCACTGCGTGTTTCTCGTGTACATTCGTTGCTTATACACACACTTGGCACACGTCGATAGGGTGGTGACCCGTGATGTCATCATCCAGACGTCTCGATTTCCCTGTGTCCGTGCGTGGGGATTTGGGGGCGTCACAATTGAAACCTGCATACACCGTTTCATTGGTTTCTCTCAAGCCCAAGTATTGCCACATGCCACTAAGGTGCTTATCTAAAGCCATTGTTAGGCTTCTAACTTGAGTTAAGGTCATTAATCAAGTTAAAAGTATTAGTCAACTCTAAACCATGTTTTGAGGTAAATTTCATTTTAAAGTATTCTAGCCCTTTTGATATGGACCTTTTTGATATTATTGTTGTTTTACATCATTCTTAGACTGATTTAGAAGATTAGCTTTGATCCATCACATGTCAATAGAACCAAAACCCTGTCAATTCCAAAGTCATCGCCAATCGGAACCTTGGTGCACCACCATGTGCATTTTAGACCATTTTCTCAAGGGAAACTTCTTCATTTACACCACTCCTTAACCCTCCTAGTTCAGTTCTAGCTTTGGACGAATTAGCACCAAGAAATCTATCTTGTACTTCATTCTTCCTAATGGACCCCGCACACACCGTTCCATTGTTTTCCCTCAAGCCCAAGTGCCACATGCACCTAAGGTGCTCATCTAGCTATTGTTAAGTTTCTAACTTGACTTAAGCGCATTAATCAACTTAAAGATGATTAGTAATCTCTAAACCATGTTTTGAGCTTAATTTCCTTTAAATTCATTCTTGCCCTTTCGATGTGGACCTTTTGATGTTATTGTTGTTTTACATCATTCTTAGATTGATTTAGAAGATTAGCCTTGATCTATCACACGTCACTAGAACCAAAGCCATGCCAATTTCCAATTCACAGCGAATCGCAAGCTAGGTGCACCTTCATGTGCATTTGCACAAATCTACCCCTAGCTTAGGCATTTTAGACCATTTTCTCAACGAAAACTTCTTCATTTGCACCTAAACCATGTTTCAAGCTTAATTTCCTTTTAACCTAGAATTGAAAGATGACTAGTCATCTCTAAACCATGTTTCAAGCTTAATTTCCTTTTAAATTCATTCTAGCCATTTCGATCTAAACCTTTTTGATATTATTTTTGTTTTAAATCATTCTTAGATTGATTCAGAAGAGAAGCCTTGATCCATCACATGCCAATAGAAGCAAAGCCATGTCAATTTTCAATTCACAGCGAATCGAAAGCTAGGTGCACCTTCATGTGCATTCATACAATTCCGTCCTTAGCCGTGTCCTTTTTGAACCTTTTGATATTATTGATGTTTTACATCATTCGTAGATTGAGTTAGAAGATTCACCTTGATCCATCACAGGTCAATAGAAGCAAAACCATGTTAATTCCCAAGTCATCACCAATCGAAACCTAGGTGCACCATCATGTGCATTACAACAAATCAGCCCCTAGCTGAGGCATTTTAGACCATTTTCTCAACGGAAACTTCTTCATTTACACCCCTCCTTGACCTCCTAGTTCAATTCTTGCTTTGGACGAATTGGCACCAAGAAATCTGTCTTTCAATTCATTCGTTGTATTGATGCCCGCACACACCATTCCATTGGTTCCCCTCAAGCCCAAGAAGTTCCACATGCACCTAATGCACTCATCTAGCCATTGTCAAGTTTCTAACTTGACTTGAGGGCATTAATAAGCTTAAAGATGAGTAGTCATCTCTAATCCATGTTTCAAGCTTAATTTCCTTTTAAATTCATTCTAGCCATTTCAATCTGGACCTTTTTGATATTATTATTGTTTCAAATCATTCTTAGATTGATTTAGAAGATCAGTATTGATCCATCACATGTCAATAGAACCAAAGCCATGTCAATTTCCAATTCACAGTGAGTCGGAAGCTAGGTGCACCTTCATGTGCATTCATACAATTCCGCCCTTAGCCGTGTCCTTTTTGACCTTTTCCTCATGCGAAACTTCTTCATTTACACCCCCTCCTTGACCCTCATAGTTCATTTCTAGTTTTGGATGAATTGGCACCAAGAAATCCATCTTTCACTTCATTCTTCCTTATGTGAATCCCAATTCACTCGCTTTGAGACCCAACAACAATATTAGAAAAAAAATCCCAAGAAAGTCAATATCAAGTCTATTGGATGGAGGAATCTAGACCCAATGAGAAATTGTTTCAATAACCTAGATTATATGGAAATCTAGACCCATTGAAGAACTTGTCTCAAGAACCCAGATTACAAAGGAGGAACGCCACAAAGGTTGTGATTTACCATTGATAAGTTCAAACATTCAATCAAGAACAAGAAGAGATAAACTCAACTCACAATAAATAAAATTCATCAGTTTCAATAATGTCTAAGCTAAAGTGGGTAGCCACAAGATGTTTAAATACTCCCTAACAAAAGTAGCCCTAGGCCAAAAATAAGGCCCCTTTCCAAAAATACTCTTAAGTGAACAGTTCGGAGCTACAGTATTGTGAATAGTGCCACACTATAGTAACTCCTTGAAACCCTAGTTCAACATTTCCCAACATGCCCTTAAGTCATACTCATAATAAACCTAATTATTTCTAAACTAATAAAACAAGTCCTTTAAGTGAATTAACTAAGTTGAAAGCCTTCAAATCATGTTGCTTTGTTGCTCTCTTCCATAGCTTGTATAAAATTGATCAAAATTGGTTCTCCTTTCTTCAAGCCCATCTTGACTGTTGGGCTCTTGCTAGTTTTATACCAAGTAGATTTCACCCATCATTGCATAGCTTCCTTGATCTTCCTAGCTCTCAATCTTATGATTGCCCTGTCTGGAACTTGCAGAGAATCTCTAAGACTTGGTTCACCTTGGAGCCCATCATTCCCCCTCTCCTCAAAAGGATTCGACCTCGAATCTCCACCTGGATCAAAGGTAAAAAGATTAGTAACATTGAAAATAGCAAACACATAATAGTTACTTGGAAGATCAACTAGATATGAAGAAGTATCATTAATTTTTTCAAGAATTTGAAAAGGTCTATCCAAACTACTCCTATCATCAACAAGCAAATGTATCAAAGTTAAAAGAGTAAGTGGATTAAAACCATAAACAACTTCAAAAGGAGAATATGAAGTAGTAGTATGCATGGTCTTATTATATGCAAACTCTATAAATGGCAAATAATACTCCCACAAATGTTCATGAAACACTTCTAAATTCTTCCTTACACCAAAATGACTATTCTAATTATATGCAACCTCAATAAATGGCAAACCATACTCCCAAAAGTGTTCATGCAATACGCCTAAAATCTTATTTATACCAAAGTGATCACTCCAACTATATGCAAACTCAATGAATAGAAAACAATATCCCCACCAATGGTCATGCAACACGTCTATGAATGGCAAATGATATACCCAAAAGTGTCCATGTAACACGTATAAAATCTTCAGCACACCCAAGTTACTCAACAAACTACCTCCATGTCTATCACACACAAGCAACTCACACATAAAACTAGTAGACACACAAAATCTTTTCTTTCTAAACAAATACCAATCTAGTCTATATAAATGAGCAAATGATGCTTTCTCATGTACTCCATACACACTAGCCAAGCCATCATCATTAAGAAACAATGTCTTCTCATATTCAAGTCTCAATAACTTTGCATCAAAAAATGAAGACAAGGACATACCTTCTTGATAATGCATCAAACACAAGATTTTCCTTACCATGTGTGTATTTGATTTCATGAGGAAAAGTCTCAATACATTCCTCCCACTTAGCATGCATTTTATTCAACAACTTATATTGTCCCTTCAACTTTATCGATGACTCATGTTCTTGAAAGAAAGGTCGGGCAGGGATTGTCACACTTCGCACATAGTTAATGTAATGGTCTATCTCTCTAATAGTTGGCAATCCACTAAACACACGGCTAGGAATCATGACCTCATATCCCTGCAACAAAGAAACAACAATACTAGGCAAAGGTACGTCAAGTTCGTTAGTATTAAAATTTGCCTTAGCATAAAAACTCACTTTTCTTTTTGTTTTTCTCTCATTTTCTACACTATCTCTTCTCTTTTCACTCTCTTTTTTTTCTTCAGTCTCTTTAATTTTTTCACTCTCTTTTTTCTTTTCACTCTCTATTTTCTTTTCACTCTCTCCTTCTCTTGAGGTTTGGGCCTCACTATTTTTTTTTTTCCACAATCTCGCTTACACTCTTTCGTTTTTTATCAATCTCACTTTCTCTCTTTCTTTTCTGATCAACCTCACTTTCTTTCTTTCTTTTTTGATTAACCTCACTTTCACTTTTTCTTTTTTGGTCAACCTTACTTTTCAACTTCAATTGGTCCTCATGGACCTTTGTTGGAGTTAAAGGAGCAAGTTTGATTAGTTTCCATCATTTTCAAAGTTGTACATGTTTCTAAATCCATCATAAATAACTCTCCTACGGCCTCCCTTACAAAATATGACCAACATGCATAGGCACAACATCACAAAGCACCTCATCCTGATACTTTCCAATTGAAAAAGATACTAGCACTTGCTTATTTACCCTAACCTCCCCACAATCATTCAACCAATACAACTTGTATGGTCTAGGGTGTTTCATAGTAGGTAAATTCAATTTTTCAACTAAAGTAGTGCTAGCAACATTAGTACAAGTTCCTCCATCAATGATCAGACTACATACTGATAAAGGGTTAGAATTGCATAATTAAGTTGTTTAAATGAGTGATTTATTTTATCAAATAAGAATTTAACACTTAATTATGCATCAAATTCCAATATTGAATGTCAAATTAATTGATGCCAATATTTTTGCACATCAAAGTCTCATATTTGCCCTTGAAATACTTAAACTATAATATCAATTCATTTATATATTGTAGGGCATTTATGGAAGGAAAGAAAGAATGGGACCTATGAGAAAAAAAAGAGAAGTTAACTATGGTTTTATGGAATCTCATCTAATAGAGATCAAAACCACCATTCGGACACCATGCAGTGGACTCAAATGCACACATTCGGATCATGCAGTGGACTCACACAGCACACATGCAGAAAAATGCAAACATGCAGGATCACATGCACACTTGCAGAAAATGCAAACATGCAGACCAACACATGCAACCATGCAGCAGACCAACACATGGACACATGCAGAAAAGTGCAAGCATCATTCGGACACCATGCAGTGGACACTATGCAGCAGACCAACACATGCACACATGCAGAAAAGTGCAAGCACCATTCGGACACACACATGCAGTGGACTCAAATGCACACATTTGGACCATGCAGTGGACTCACACAGCACACATGCAGAAAAATGCAAACATGCAGGATCACATGCACACATGCAGAAAATGCAAACATGCAGACCAACACATGCAACCATGCAGCAGACCAACACATGCACACATGCAGAAAACTGCAAGCATCATTCGGACACCATGCAGTGGACACTATGCAGCAGACCAACACATGCACACATGCAGAAAAGTGAAAGCACCATTCGGACACACACATGCAGTGGACTCACATGCACACATGCAGAAAATGCAAACATGCAGACCAACACATGCAACCATGCAGCAGACCAACACATGCACACATGCAGAAAAGTGCAAGCACCATTCGGAAACACACATGCAGTGGACTCACATGCACACATGCAGAAAAATGCAAACATGCAGGAACACATGCACACATGCAGAAAAATGCAAACATGCAGACCAACACAGCACACATGCAGAAAAATGCAAACATGCAGGAACACATGCACACATGCAGAAAAGTGCAAGCACCATTCGGACACCATGCAGTGGACACCATACAGCAGACCAGTTCACACATGCATGACAGCAACCACTCATTCGGACACAGCACTTGTAGAAAACTCACACGTGCAGCAGCAGCAGATTTGTTCTTTCTTTTTTGAGTAGCTGAACGTGCAGCAACAGAGTTTATTCCTTCTCTCTTTTTGGAGTAGCTGGACGTGCAACAGGAGATCAATAGCCTCACTCGAACAACACTCATACTCAAACACATGCAGACCAGGAGAACAAATACAGCTCACAAACACACCGCTATAAAATGAAAGAAGGCTGAAATGCTATGGAGGAGTTCAGTAGCTTAGCTTAGAGTTGTTACTTTCCTTATTTTGTTGCAGATGCTGGGCATCCAGTTTAATTTTCTTGCTGTTTCTTTTGGTCTTTCACTCGGCTACAGCAGTAGCATTGCATTTGAAGTTTATTACTTTCTTTCTTTCGTTTAAGCTGGAGGTAGCAGTAGAGTGGGCTGAGTTTTTATTATTCTTTCTTTTTCCGAACTGAACAAGAGGCAGCTGGCTTTTGGCTCTTTAATTTTCATTCTTGCCTTTTTCGTTTGGCTGGAAGCAGCAGCGGTAGTGAGCTTTTAGTTTTTAATTCCTTTCTTTTCTTGAAGACGGAAGGCAGCTTGTTTTTGTTTTACACACATTATTTACTTTCTTTTTCGTTTAGCTCTAGCAGCAGAGTAGAGTTTTTAATTTTATTTCTTTGCCTTCAGACAGAGACCTTTAGCGACAGCTTGTTTTAATTTTTATTCATTCTTGCTTTTTGTTTTAGACTGGGACGTTGTTTTCGTTCAGTGCAGTAGAGGAGGAAGTGCAGAGTTCTATATTTTTAGGGAGTACTTTTCTTGTGCTGCGATTTCTCCTTCGTTTAGGCTCATTTTTATTTTGGATTTATTTTTGCTCTCAGATTTTGTTATGGCTTTAATTAGATTAATTTTTGTTGCTAGAAATATCATGTGTAGCTAATTTTAGAAACTTGGGTTGTGGAATGAGATTTAATTTATTTTAAGTTCTAGTTTTATGCAATATTTTGTGATTGATTGTTGATTTCACTATATTACTAGTCGGATTTAAATTGAAAATAGATTGCGGCTCTTGCTCTTGTTTTGTTGTTGACGTAAGGCACAACAAAAGCTTGAAAATTATCAAGGCTTCTCTCGATTGCTTGTTAATGTGTGTTTGGCTAGTAAAGTAGGGAATCCCTTAGAAAAATATTGCAAAACTTGAGCACAACTTTTTATCTTCCGATTATCAATGCCTTGATTGGGTTGTTAATCGAGAAAATTATCTAGAATCCAAAATAAAGAGAGTCTCAAGCCCAACCCAAGTGTTTGTTAAATTGCCTTTTTGATTAGAAACTCTAATTCAAACTTCGATTATTTTTTTGCATTGCATGTGAATTTTATTTTCATCTCTCATACTTGATTCATTTGTTACTCACAAATCTCTTATACGCTTTGATAACCCATTGTCTCTGTGGAAATACGATCCTGGACTTATCCTTGATACAACTTGACACTTCTACACTTGGAAGCACGTTCAACCACGAGTCACATACCTTGCTATTGATGTGGCATCTATTATGGAAAATGTTCTCTCTTTGTTACTCTGTATCATCCATCTTATTTTGTGTATTGAGAGCACGCCTGACAACAAGAGACTCACCATTCTTCTCATTCTATACTCATGTTCAATACTAGGCTCACGTCTCTTTCTCTCTCCCACTTTACAGATTACTAATCAATGCACCTCATTGATCCATCCTACCCCTCACTTCCCCCAACGTCAAATTTAACCTTTCAAACTTTTGTTGTATGGATTGCAACACAAAGAATGAATTGTTTGCCACCACCTTTGGTGTTGAGTCACTATTATGAGACATTGTAATATATTGCACAAAAATAATGTTAGAAGTAAAACCATACATGGCCAGTTTGGCCTCTGACCACCACCAATGGAATCCTCACTCCATGGGCTTCATTTCCATGGTCTCCTTTCCCCTACCTCTCTCTCTCTCTCTCCAATGGGTCATATGCGCACACACACGATTTCACTATCGTGCACCACCGTACCACCACCACCATGATCCTCTCACCACCACGACCTCCCCCAAGCATTTTCATGTCCAACCGAGTTAACCACAACTCTCACTCTACCCCACTCTCTCATGCAAGGTTTACACTACTCATGGCCAATCCACCATCATGAGCTATCATTCAGCCACCACCTCGCCACCATAGCTCCACCACACCTCCCTTAAGCTCCTCCACGCCCAGCCAAGCTCCTCTAGCTCTCCCTCTCCATTTCCTTGTTTAGCCATACACGGCCCAAAACAACTCCACGGACCACTGTGCCTCCTCCGTGTGCCACCTCGACACCGCCACGAGGCCACCACTCTTGGACCATGACCAAACCTTTCCCTACTTGGATCCACACCCGTAGCCACCCCTTGTAGCCCAAACAGCCACTGTACATGGTCTAAACTGCCATGTACAACTCCTCTGATGCCTGATTGTGACAGGAAGCGAGCAACGTACAGGTTATCCCGTCAATGGTATAACCCTCTATCTCTCATTATTTATGATATATGTTAGTTAATGAGTTGTGGACTGTGCTGTTAGTATTGTGGAGTTTTTTGCGAAGTGTGGCTGTGTAGTGAAGTTTCGGGCATAACTGTGTTGTGTTGTGGACTATGCTGTGAAGTATGGGCGTGAAGTGTATGTTATAGTTGTGATGCGGCATGGTGTGTAAGGGAGTACACATGGAGCATACTCCATGTAGTGCAGCAATGCACTATGTGACTTGTGTCGTTAGTGATGTGTAGCGTAGAGTGAAGAGAGTGCACATGGCATGTGCTCTGTGTTGTGTAGCGATGCACTATAAGGCGTGTCACGTATAAAAGGATGGTTGCATAGTTGAGGAGCGTAGAGTGTATTGTATAGCATTGGGAATTGTGTAACAGTGTCCCAAAGTAGCCGTGACATGGCCTATAGTCTAAGGTGACGTGTGTCACCTTGTGGTTGACTTATGGCTGAGAGTATGTGTGAAGTGGTGGAAAAGTATCAGAGTAGTGCAGCGGAAGTGACGGGCGTCGTGACGTGACTCGGGGTTAGGCTTGAGCTACGTGATGTGATAGAGGTACATTTGTGGATGCAGTCCTCTTGTTAAGTGTTGGGATGAACTTGTACAAGGCCAGGAAGTAGGAAGAGTCCTATCGACCAAGTCTGAAGAAGTTGGTATCGGAGTATGGAGCTTGTTTATACAAGCAGACGTTCGTTAAATTATAAGTTAGTCTTAGGTGATAAAAAGGATAAGATACATATGCCTCTGGCTAGACATATGTGCCAGATAGGTTTACCGTATGTAATGGATAATCTATCCTCAGCATGGTTGCAAGATGTTTAAGTCTCAGAGTTGGCATAAAGTCATGTGGCATGTCTGGATGGGAATGAGGATTGAGTATGGGCTAGGGTGCATGACAGTAGTGACTAGTATATCGTCTAAGGTTGGAATGCATTACTCTGTGGTCAGAATTATGCGTCAAAATGTGGAAATAGAATAGTAAGACAAAAGTCTGAGTGTCTTAACCCTAAGATGAATCACGGAGGTTCACTTTAAGGAATAATACCTCGAAGGTTTTAGCATAGTAAATGGCACGTAAGAGCCCAAGGATTGATGGAGAGTGTTCCAAGTGAAGTGTAGTTCTATTTCTAGTACAATTGTTTATGCATTAGATAGAGAATGACGTAAGGTTATGTGTATACATGTAGGTTGCCATCTGACACGCACAAGAATGGATTGCATGGAATGAGTATGGCATGAAGTCTATGTAAGTATTGCATTCATACTCTTCTAGAGTTTTCTTAAATAAATGAAAAGAAAAATGGAATGCTTTTCTTTAAAATGCTAAAATGCTTTATGAGATGACGCTTTTTCTACAAAACACGTTGTACAAAAAAGAAAGCTAAGCGTAAGTTTTTAGGTATAAGTACGTAACGACCCTCCTTGGCAGTCCCTTTTCACGCATCCAAAGTATGTATGTGTATGCATGTGGATGGATGTTATATGCGGTACGTATTGTATGTATGTTCACGAAATGAAACGAACTGAAGCTTAAAAAGCTACAAAATCTGACGTTTTTAAACGATGCCATGAAACCGTTTTTAAAATGACTTTTATGAATTAGCTTTTAAAATGACTTTATAAATGAAATGAATTGAAGGATTGTAAGAACTATCAAGAACTGTAAGGACTATAAAGGACTGAACGGACTGAAAAGGAATGAAAGGATTGAAAAGGAATGAATAGACTGAATGCATGATTTATGAAGATACGTAATGGCCACATGAAGGGCAATGAAAAGGTACTAAAGGACTGGACTAAGCAGATTGCAAAGCTAGGTAAGTAGTATTGGTAGTGCACCCAATTCTGCACCCTGATGGAATGGATTCCCAACTCGTGGCCACAGGTGGAATCAGGTCCGAAAGACTACTAACCCCAGCACACAGGGCACAACAATGTGCAACGGCCAATGAAAGCAATAAGAAAAGAATGTATGCATGTTAAGAAATAATGCATGTATATATGAAAAGGCGTATGCATGAACGTATGTAAGAAAAGATGTATGCATGAACAAACTCTTTAAGAAATAAAGGTAGCGAGGCATGGGGAACTGTTTTAGGAGAAGAAAATGTTTTTAAAGAAAAATACCACCTTGCAACATTTTCAAAATGAACTACATGTCTATACATTATAAGTATGATACGTATGGAGTGATGAATACATGACTAAAAACCTATGTTATTATATTTTAACTATATGAAGTAATGCTTACGAGTCATCGACTCGGTTTAGTTTTTATGTGTGCCCTCTCAGGGACAAGATGAGCATGACGTGTCAAGACGGGCACAGTTCAAGGGGAAGAGCACGAAAGCCTAGGCGAGTTATTTTGTACGAGAGACTTTAATTATGAAATATAATATTTTCCATTGTAACCTTTTTAATTAAGAACACAAGCTTTATTTATAAACATGGAGTCTTTTGTATCCTAACACAAAAGGAAAAGAAAATTTCAAAAGAAACCATAATTCCTATCTATTTTATTAAAATCATTTTCTAAAGGACCCACTACAAGGACGGGCGTTACACTCATGGATGTGGCCATGGGAGTCCCAATTGGCTTTCCTTAGTCATTTTTGTTTGTTTGAGAATATCCATTATATAGCCCCAATGTATACAACCCTGCCCATGAATAGCCTTAATGCCCAAAAAGGAAGTATAGAGATCCCAAATCTTTAATTGCAAATTAAGAATTTAAGGTTTGTAGCAAACTATCAATGTCATTTTTTATCTAATTAAGTGATGAAAATGTCATCGACATAGATTAAAACACATACGGTAACACATTACCAGAAACATGAATAAATAGAGATGCATCAAACCAACAACCATGAAAACCACCAGGGTCCAATATTCTGTTGCTTAGTTGAGAAAACTAGGCACGAGGGGCATGCTTTAAACCATATAAGGCTTTGTGTAATTTACACATGATGAAGATAGAGGATGAGCAAATCTTGGGGGTTGGGTCATGTAAACCTCTCTAGACAAAGATCCATGTAAAAAGACATTTTGAACATCAATTTGCCTTACTGACTAGCCAAAGAAAAAACGATAGAGAGAACTAGGTGTAACATTGTTTGCTTGATCATCGAATTGTATGTTTCTGAGAAGTCAATACCTGCTTGTTGTAAAAAGCCCTTGGCTGCTAACCTTGCTTTGTACCGTTCAATCTCATCATTGACCTTATATTTGATGCAAAAACCCATTTGGAACCGATGACATTGCGGGCGGCATGTAGTGGAACCACAATACAGTTTTGTGTTTATTTATGTTTGTGAAATTACCATTTGTTCCAAAAGTTTAAGTTGATCAAAAATGTATATTTATTAATTTGTACTGTGTTTTTAATACTCCTCAAGTGTGGGCTACACTTTATCTTAATGAGTGAGCCTAATACATATAATATTTAATTAAATGGGATAAAGTCTACATCATTCAGGATTTGAACTTAGGACATCTACTTTGATACTATTTAAAATCATAATTTGTCTAAAAAAATTTAGTTTTTTAGACAAGTGGTGATTTCAAAATGTTGCATACCTCTTATCCAAGATTTATCTTTTTTTTTTTTTCTTGTTATTTATATATAAGGTTTCTCCTTTGCAGTCATAAACTCGACGGAGCTAGGCCCAGCTAATCCCTTCCTCTCTCCCCCCCCTTTTCATGTGTGCTTGTGAGGGGCCAGATCCTTACGTAATCTAGAATAATAAAATTCATTCTTTGCTTTCCAAATTCAAATTCCCTTGGCCAAACTTTGTTTATGGCATGTGAGAATTTACGAAGAGGTGATGAGTACGTGAAACTGCACTCTAAATACCTTATTATTGGATTACAATGCTAAAATATGAATAGAAACCATAAGAATTAATGTATATTCTTAAATTAAATTTCTATTTACGTTAGAATACTCCTAAGCAGTTTTTATGTTTAATTTCAGAGTTTATAAAATAGCAAGTCAAAGTCTAGTCAAATTCAAAGGAGGATCTTCATGGGGTTTGAGAACAAATTGGATAAAAAAAAATCACAAAAGGAAACTACAAGAAGTCCAACTCTGAAATTTGCTAGGAGACAGTTTGGACATATTTTAGTATTTTGACCGTAACATTTTACTCCAACATTGGATTGATGTAATTCTTGATGCATTAGAAAGATACCTTAAAGGGCTATAAATTTGTGTCTATTAAGGATTTCCAAATTCAAACTCCTAAAGCACGTATGTGACTACCAAGATGAGTCCTAAAATTTAGGCGATTTTTTTTCTATGCGGAAATTAAGAAGACATTAGGGTTTCTTTCCTATCCTATATAAGCATATCATTAGCACGAAATAGAGAGGAGGAAAGGCACAAGAGTTAGATTTTAAAAGAGGAAAAAATCACTTCTATGGCCACCGTTCGCTTTATCTTTCTCTGGAGATTCTTGTTATTTATGGGTAACTAAATTCTCAAGTAGGGCTAGGGATGAACTTGCCAATTAGATGGTATTTTTAAATTATTTTTAATTCATGTATTTGATTTTCAATTGCTAAAACTCTTTTGTTTTATCATTCTCAATTCATTATTGATGATTTCTTCTCCGAATAATCATAGAATTTATTCTGTTTATGAATTCGGTCATGCTTTTTCTATTTAGTTCTTTGATAATATTTAGATAAATTATTTATCTATATTGATTTAGTTTTTTTATTGCAATATTGCTCCCTAAGTATATTGTCATCGTTGGATTTTTTCAATAGGGATAGTAATTTACAGATTTAAAAAGGTGAATGATTAATCAAAGGGTTACATTCAATTTAATTTTGGTTTATAAATTTATACCTTC
This sequence comes from Carya illinoinensis, assembly GCF_018687715.1. Taxonomy (NCBI): domain Eukaryota; kingdom Viridiplantae; phylum Streptophyta; class Magnoliopsida; order Fagales; family Juglandaceae; genus Carya; species Carya illinoinensis. The sequence goes on from NC_056765.1 coordinate 22,563,158, forward strand.
CGATTGGAAATTTTGGGAATTGAGTTCCTAATTGAGTTATCCAATGAATCAAGAATAATTAAAATATCGGATTTGTGTAAGGGATTTCCGATACTCTACTGTTCGTCAAATTTGAGTACTTTTTCCGTTAATCACTTTGCTTCACTTTAATTTACATTTAAAATTAATCTTTATTTTACATTACTTATTTACTATTTTTCTTTAGTTTATTTGTTCCTTCTGTTGTTCTTTTAATTTGTCTCCCTGTTGAATTGACACCCCAAATCTGTGCTACAACTACCGTGTTATTCTTTGGACATAATCAAATTTTGGCACTGTTGCTAGGGAGAAGGTAGAAGAATTGTTAGATAGCTTTTCTTTTCAGTAGTTTGTAAAGGGGTAACTTCATTCCCTCTTTTAGCTTGCTGCATCTTTATTTTATTTTCTTTTTCTTTTTATAGTTTTAGTGCTGCGTTTTTCTCTACCTTGCTTGTAGACCTTTGTTAAAGTTAGAGTCAGAGCCTAATTTTTCTAATCATTTGTTTGATAATTTTTCTAATTCTGAGGAAATGAGTGAACAAGGAGATCAACTTATTAGGACCCTTTAGGATTACCTCCAACCTACACGCACAGCCACACCATCATGCATTATGTTTCCAACTAATACTCACCAATTAGATTTTAAAACAGGGCTAATACAGTTACTTCCTCCTTTTCATGGCTTGGAAAATGAAAATCCATATGTGCACATTAGGGAGTTTGATGAAGTAGTTGCGACTTTTCATAGTCAAAATGCAACTGATGACATTATGAGACTTAAGTTCTTTCCTTTCTCTTTAAAGGATAGAGCTAAGAGTTGGCTATACTCATTAAGACCACAATCTATTGGGTCATCGAATGAGATGATTCAGGCCTTCTTTAATAAATACTTTTCCCAACATATGACCAATGCTTTAAAAAAGCAAATCTCCACATTTGTATAAAAGGACAATGAGACTTTGTATCAGTCTTGGGAGAGATTTAAGGAGCTATTGAGTATGTGTCCTCACCATGGGTATGAGAATTGGCGCTTAGTGAGCTATTTTTATGAGGGACTTACACCTAGAGTGCATCAATTTGTGGAGATGATGTGTAATGGTGAGTTCTTATGAAAAGATCCTGATGAGGCCATAGAATACCTCAATGAGCTTGTTGAAAAAGCTCACACTTGGACTGGGCCTAGTGCTACTGAGAGTACAAATAGGTCACGACCTATAGGAAACCTAAATGGTAGTGGAATTTACCATCTCAGGGAAGATGATAACCTAAAGGCTAAGGTTGAGATGCTCACTAGGGACCTAGAGGTGTTGAAGAATAAACACTTAAAGCGAACACACGTGGCTAATCATGTAGAGTCTTTTGCACCATGTTTTGTGTGTGGCGGGCTAGATCACCTTGCCCAAGAGTGTCCTCCATTTGCTCAGATGAGAGGGATGTATGAGGAACAATAAGCCTTAGGTATGTACAAGAAGCCTTTTACACCTTTCTCCGATACCTATAATTCGGCATGGCGTAATCACCCCAATTTTAGCTGGAAGTCTGAAAACTAGCCACCTGCACAACTATCAAAACCCCAAGGCAGGAGGCCACGGGCCATGCCTTAACTAGCACCTGCCCGTGCCAGGATAGCACGCCAGCAACACTGTTGGCGTCACTTGATTGCCTACAGACCGAGCCCTTGGTGAATGCTAGGCCACGGTCACCCTTCATCAGGCAGCGAACAGTCAGAGCATGCACGCAAGCAAGGTTGTCAAACCACGCTCAGCACACGGCTAGACTGCACGCACACCCAGTGCGCGTACGCAGCATGCACGAATGGGCTATGCGCACACACCGCGCGCATGCATGGGCCGTGTGTAGGCACAAGGCCCATGCATGGCCTAGGCATCCACGCAGCGTACACATGCATACCCACATTGGAATTGACGGTGCGGCTGCCCAGCAAGCCCACGCATGCTGGCATGCCGCTCAACACCCTGGCCTTGGCCAGGGCCTTGCTACTCAATGCCTTAGTCTTGACCAGGGCCATGCTGATCAACGCCCTAGCTTTGGCCAGGGTCTTGCTGACCAACGCCTAGGCACCACAGCCGGGGCCATGCTAATCAACGCCCAGGCACCATCAGCCTGGGCCATGCAGACCAATGCCCAGGCCCCACTGGCCTGGGCCATGTAGTAGCGAGCCATGCTCAAGCCCACCACGATCCAACCTAGCGACTCACCAACGGGGCCCAGCCCACACAACCTGGGCCACACATGCAAGGACCATGGACTAGCCAAGGCTAGCCTGGCAGGCCAACCTGAAGACCCACGCACACAAGCATGCAGCCCATGCTGTGAGTCATCCTGGCCACCCATGGGCCACTGACAGCATGAGGTCTTAACCACGAGGCATGGAACCAGAACCATTTCCCTTTGTAATCATTTTTTTTTGCTTTCTAGTATAAGTTTGGCACTAGGCCATCAGTTATCTTTATCTTTGAACATTTGGACGAATTTGGCTTGTAAGCCCCCATAGACACATTGGTGCTTTGTCACTTAGGCTCTATTGGGTGGAATCCGTGAATCCTAAAGGAGAAGGCTCATCCTGTGCAATTCGTGAATCAGGGTAACCTATTCATTTCATTGTTTTCCATTGATTAATGCATTATTAAGGTATTTCAGCATTTTGGATTGTGTCTATTGCATCACATTCGCATTTTCTTGCTGATCATTTTGAACTGTTCGAGTGGGGCATCGCGTAAGTCAGCCACGAGTTGCCATTGAAGGGCATCTAGTTTGCACCAGGCCACCCTGGTCGAATCTGGAGCAAGGTCAAGGACAAGCTGACAGTTACCACCCACCAGCCAAGCCACACGCCCAGCCCTTGCCACCTGTCTAGCCATAACTGCTCCCCTACTTTGTAACCAACAATCTCTTAAACCGCTCAACCATCACCCACTCGGCCAACTAACTAAAACCACCCTTAGCCATGTGTGCTTCATTATCAGAAGACATCTATGCATGACTTGGTCAGCCAGCCACTTAACTGCCTGATCCCACTCAAACCAGTTTTGCCCATTCAGCTACTGCACATGCATGCATGCACACCCAGTCACTAGAATCACGCCCACTATCAGCCACTGAACAATTATACAAACTCAGCCAACACCACCCATAACCATCACGGTCAAGCAAGTAGCAGTTCACATCAGTCATCAAGGAGCAAGAAGGGGCGCGGCAGCTTGGTGTCTAAGATCTCGACCGAGGACCCTATCAACAACCCCTAGATCATATCCTGCACCATATGATGCACCTTCATCTTCTAGGAGTTCTTTAGAAGACGCTTTGCACGCTTTTATTGAGGCACAGGGTAAGACTAACAAAAAAGTTTGAATCTTTGATTATGCAGGTTGTTGAAGAAAATAAAGAGATACAGAGCCAAGTGTCCAAATTGATAAGCTCCTTGAGTGTGAATGAGCCAAGTAAGTGTACCCCCTAGTCAACACATGGCACAAGAGAATTTGAAGGATGTGAATGCCATTGTGACACGAAGTGGTAAGTCATTACACATCCAAACAACAAACAAATCAAAGGATGTGGAAGAGGATCAAAGTAATAGTGGTGCCGAGCTGCCCAAAGAAGCCAAGGTAATAAAGAGCCCAGTTAAGGTACCATTTCCTCATGCTTTAAAATCTGGTATGCGGACTTTGGATTCTAGTAATGAAATCTTGGAGAACCTAAGGCAGGTAAAGATTAACCTTCCTCTTTTGCATATTATTAAACAAGTTCCTACTTATGCAAAAGTTTTCAAAGATTTGTGTACAGTTAAGAGGAAGCACCATGTTAAGAAGACAACATTTCTGACAGAGCAAGTTAGTGCTCTAATTGAACAATGAATTCCTCCTAAGCACAAGGATCCTAGTTGTCCAACCATTGCATGTAATATTGGAAATCATGAGTTTGGGCAAGCTTTGCTAGATTTAGGAGCTAGTGTTAATTTGATCCATTTATTTGCAGCTTGGTTTGGGTGAAATTAAGCCAACTTTTGTTGTGCTTCAATTGGCTGACCATTCAGTTAAGAAACCGAGAGGGATAGTTGAGGATGTTTTGATCCAAATTGACAAATTTTATTATCCTGTTGATTTCTTAATCCTTGATACTAGTTCTGTTGTTGACTCTAATTCTAAAATCCCCTTAATTTTAGGTAGACCTTTTCTCCCTACTGCTAACGCTCTTATTAATTGCAGGAATGGTCTAATGAAGCTCTCTTTTAAGAATATGACTCTTGAGTTAAATATTTTCCATATTGAAAAACAACTAATAGAGGATGACGAGTGCCACCAAACTTACATGATCGACACACTTATAAACAAGAGAGTTCACACAACTTATGATTTTGATCCCCTTGAATATTCCCTTGTTAATTATGAGTTTGATACTATTAGTGATTCATCTAATATTGTTGATATTTGTGATGTTTTTTATAAAACTCAGGATTATGGAACATGAGCATGGCAACCGAAATTTGAGGAGTTGCTTAAGAAATGTGAAAGATAGATTCCTGTAAGTATGAAAGCACCAAGAGTTAAATTGAAACCTTTGCCTAACTCTAAATCTATAAGGTTAAAATGAAAGCGTTTCATGGTAAAATATTCTTAGGAAGAGGTTTGAACCTAATGACCAAATATACTTATATGATTTTGGATTTCACAAGCACCAAGGAAAACTTTGGTTTAGGTGGACTGCCCTATTTGTAGTGAAAAATATTTTTAAAAATAGGGCGGTAGAAATAGAAGATCCTAACGATGGTTGGATCTTTAAAGTAAATGGTCAATGCCTTAAAGTATTAATTGATAGCCAAGTTTCGGAAGTGGAAGACATTCCACTTGTGGATCTAATCTATCAACCTTGACCACACTACCCAGGTATGTTTTTCTTTATTTGTTTTGTTTTGTTTTTATTTTCTCTTATTTTCTTTCTTTTTCTTTTTGTTTGCTGTTGTTTTCTTTGCCTTTGTTTGTAGGTTAGTTTTATTCTATCAGTTTAGGTTACCATCTTTGGTGCTTAGTAAGCTACCTACGTCACTCATCAAGTGTATTATACCATTTTTAGTTACTCCCCATTCAATTTTGATTCTTAAACATTAAGGACAATGTTTCATTTAAGTTGGGGGGAGTGGTGCAAATTTGGTATTTAAAATGCTTGTTGGAACTCTGTGGCATATTTTTATGTGTCACTTTTTTTAATTTACATCATACGTGCACTATTTTCACATGTGTACTCATTCTCATTCATAACCATCTTCGTGAATTCACCAAACTCATCATAATCATTTTCTACTGAAGCATTTACAGAACCCCTAATGCACTCATCCAAGCTTTGTGGTAAGATGGTGGTTTGACACATGTAGCTAGAGAACTCTTTTGCTTAAGTATTCATGTGAGTTTGGAGAGGATTGAGAGCATACAAATGCAGTAAATTGTGATAAGCGTTTATTGATCTGTTGAATTGGGAACTTCTTTTCAGAATATCATTACATGATTTGTGGTAAGATGGTGGATATACTTGGGATATAACGAAGGTCAACTTAGGATTAACGTTTGAGCCTTTCAAGCTAACCCTTTCCATCATAGATCCTTAGTAGCCAACTTTGAGCCAATAAACACATGTAGCTTTTTCTTTTCATATGCTCATATCATCCATACCTCTCCACATTAGAGCATAATCTATACATTAATTTTTCTACCATTTTTACTTCCAAGTGTATACTAGGTGTGGAATTTGCATTTTCTTTATTTGACTTCATCATTTTCGATTAAAAAGAAGAAGAAGAAGAAGACAAAAAAAAATAGGAAGAAGAAGGAAAAGTATTATTATTTGATAATCTGAAAAGTTGGAGAGTACATCAAGTGAGAAGTGTGGTCTATTGAGAAATTTAATAAAATTCCCTTTGTATGTACTTGGAAGTTTTTGAATCCCTTTTCATCCTTTTTTTTTTCATATAACCCCAAACCCAAGCCACGTTACAACCTTTTATGTTGACCGTTCTGATCATAAGTAAACTGTTGGAAAGACTGGTGGAAGTCTCATTTGTTAGTATTCCTATCATAAGATCAATGTTTACCTGTTGCTTGTACATAATTGCCTAATTTTTCATAAGAGTGTGTGTACACCCATTGTCAACTCCATAGATAGAGCCCTTACATGAAATACTATTATTCCCGTGAGTTATGGAGTTGAACCTTCTACTTGAGACATTCTTGATGTTGCATGTGTCAAGATTAGTAGTAAGATGGTTATGGCTTGGAGAACACACACACACTCTGTGGATTGTTATAGGTAGATTGATCTTGATGGGTTACTGGATTCCTTAGAATGTCTTGATATGTGAATTTGGAAAGTGTAACTTGATGGCGTTTATGTGTGATTTTCTTGTCTCTTTCATTGTTTTGGACATGAAAATTTCTAGAGACGAGCAATGAATAAGTTCAGGGGTGTCATGAGTGCATGAAAGTGCACTTTAAATACCTTATTATTAAATTAAAATGTTAAAATATGAATAGAAATCATAAGAATTAATGTGTATTCTTAAATTGAATTTCTATTTACATTGGAATACTCCTAAGTAGTTTTTATGTTTAATTCAGAGTTTCTAAAAGAGCAAGTCATAGCCCAATCAAATTCAAAGGAGGGTCTTCATGGGGTTTGAGAGCAATTTGGATCAAGAAGAAAAATCACGAAAGGAAACTACAAGAAGTCCAAATCCGAAATTTGCTAGGAGACAGTTTGGACATACTTTAGTATTTTGACCATAACTTTTTACTCCAACATCAGATTGATGCGATTCTTGATGCATTAGAAAGCTACCTTAAAGGGCTATAAATTACTCTCAATACAGATTTCCAAATTCAAAATCTTGTAGCACGTAAGTGGCTACCAATATGAGTCTTAAAATTTAGGCAATTTTTTTATGAGGAAATTAATAAGACATTAGGGTTTCTTTCTTACCCTATGTGACGCTCCTAGATTCCGTTTGGGATCAGACGGACATCCGAAGCGTCGAGATATGCAACACAAGGTTACCTGCCCCCGTTCATGACATATAAGATGTAATGTTCCTAACATGTATATAGCATTATGCAATATTGGCAGAAGATAATCTTTTTTTTTAGCAATACTATGCACCAAACTTATGATACCCAAATAGTTAAATCGTAATCCAAGCATACTTAAGAAAAATAAACATCCTCAATTTCAGTACAAGTCTCAGAAGACTGTAATCTCAAAAATATAGGAGACCAGACTCCATATTTATATTACCAAAATACACTATTGAAGACGTTCATCGAGTAACTCGTGTAACTCGACTAACGAGGTCAAAATACTGTCCAAAAACTAACTATGGAAGCTGTAAGCTTCGCATCGTATCTATGGCATGTAGTTAACCTCCTTCAGTCTACCAATGTTCGCTCCCTACTTTGATCCTGACACATCACCTACCATTTGGGAGGAATGGCAATTGGAACTACCACGGTGAGATTTGATTACAAATCTCAGTAAGTTAACAGGAAACTCCCACACAGGTTAATGATGCATGCATGCCAGTAAAAGCATGAATGCATAATTAAAGTCATAAATAAGCATAGTATAACTTGACATATAGCATGCCGTAACTGACATAACATGAACTTAAACGTGAACTGAACTTGACTTGACATGACATGAACTTGAACTTAAAACATAACATAGACTAGCAACATAACATGAATATGAACTTGAAACATAACATGGACTTGAAACATAGCATGAACATGAACATACATAACATAAATATGAACTTGAACTTAACATAAACCTGAGCATAACATGGCATAAACGTGAACTTGAAACATAATATGAACGTGAACATAACATAACATGAACATGAACTTGAAAATAATATGTACGTGAATATAACATGACAGAAACATAAACTTGAAACATAACCTGAACATGAACATAACATAACATGAACGTGAGTTTGAACATAACATAAATGTGAACATAACATGATATGAACATAAACTTGAAACTTAACGTGAACATGAACATAACATGTACGTGAGCATAACATAACATAACATGAACTTGATCTGAAACTTGACTTAACGTGGACTTGATTTGAAACTTATTCTTATCTCATGGGGTCACCATGATTGCTTATTCTTAACTTCTTGACATAAACTTGGACTTGAATTCTGACAATCAAAATGATTCCACCAGTCATTTCATCAAGAATAGTGAACAACCAGAATGATTTCGCCCAACATATTTCATTAGAGATACTCAAACAATCAGAATGATTCCATCATGAGTATTTTAAAACACTTATCCTAGCAATCAGAATAATTATACCAAGAGTACTTAGTAACACTCTGACAATCAAAATGATTCCATCACGAGTATTTTAAAACACGTACCCTAGCAATCAGAATGATTACACTAGGAGTACCTAGTAATACTCTGACAATTAGAATGATTCCATCACGAGTTTTTTAAAACACGTACCCTAGCAATCAAACAATTATACCAGGAGTACCTAGTAATACTCTGACAATCCAAATGATTCCATCACGAGTATTTTAAATAAGATACCCTAACAATATGAATGATTACGCTAGGAGTATCTGCATAACTGAACTTGAACGGCATTCTAACAATCAAAATGATTTTGCCAAAAGTATCTCGTGTGAATTACAAGTGGAGATGCTCAAACAATCATATGATTACATCACGAGTATGCTAGACATAACTGACTTAAACATAACTCGAAAGACATGACTTATTTGAGATGGAAACACTTCGTAACATGACCGAACATGTAACAATATCATACTTGACATGACATACCTGCAACAATGAATATTACATGATATGACATACATGTAACATATGGCATACTTAACTTGGCATACTTATAACATACAACATTACATGATAGAATAGATTGTGTAACAGATAAATATTCAAGAAAGAATAAATCATGTGTAACAGATAAACATGTAATGATGTGGCATGGCATGGCATATATGATAACATACATACATACATAAATTGTATTTATCTTACCCATCATAGATACACAGTAAATTGATAGTAAGTTAGGAAGCTAACTTTCCTGGATTGTCATGTTCTACGAGAATAAAGTGCGAAACACGAGGAATATAAGAGGGTATTCTAAAACTTAGAAATTTAATTACTAACAATTAGAAATGTGTAAAATAGACAACTTAGAATAAAATTATCATTTTACCCTCTACATGTGAGAAAATGACCATTTTACCCCTAACTTAAAGATTTCAAATCCTTACTCCAAAAATTTTCAGAATTTACATTCCTTATGTAAATTTTGTCCTAAACTCAAATATCAACTCAAAAAAATTTAAAACAAATCACAACTATGGAAAACACACTATGACTGAAACATCCATAGGCCATTTCTCTTGACTTTTGTTGCAATTCTTTCCAACTTCAAAGCTCATGCTTAAACCAAAATTTTGCAACAAGGATCTTCCTATCCTAAGTTTAAAACTATACTTAAAACATCTATTTAGAAAAAGCTAATAACCAACACCAAACTTTTTGTAAAAAGATCCAAACACTTGAATCACAAGTTTTGACCCTAAATCAAAACATCCCTAAGAATTCCAAAAATCAAATCTTACTTCTAACATATTCATAACATTATCCTAAGATCAACCATGCTTTAAATAAATAAACTAAAGTCACCAAAATCACAAAATAACCATGCTTTAAATAGTCATCAACTAGCTTTGATAAATCTCTTGATCAATGGCTAAAGAAGCTAAGATCTTCGAAATAAAGCATCACATGGTTTAAAAATGTGTCCTAAAGAATATCCAACCATCAAAATTAAAATCACATGGCTAAAACTAAATAAAACATGGATCTAAGCTAGAAACATCAAATCTGAGGCCTAACCAAAATCCTCTTGCATAGAAAATTCATATCATTGAAACTAATACTAAATATTTTCAAAATAACATCCTAACATGAAAATAAGAGACTTAGGATTATTATATAAAAATATCAAAGCCTTTGGAGTAAGATCAAATCTTGACATATTCAACCTATCTCCTAATAAAATCTGTTTTACTACTACCAGTTTTCAAGTTTCTTGATCTAAGAAAATCTATCATCAAAAGTTTTATTCATGCAACAAAACCTCAATGAACACTCTTAAACACATACTAAAAACACTCCATAAACCTTTTGGACGAAGATATGTTTATTAGTTTGGTCAAAAACTCCAAAACATAATATACTCTTCAGTTTCACGCCTAGAATGACCTTTCCATGATTAAAAATACTTTTGATAGACCAAATGACCATGGAATGATATTGTGATGCCCCCAAATCTCATGTATGGACACATGGAAATCAAGGCGTTGGGATGATGACAACACGGGTCACCACCCTATCGCCAAGTGCCAAGTGTGTGTACATGCAACAAGTGTGCAAATAAAAACACACGCAGCGGATAATAAAAGTCTTATAATTAAGTACCAGAATTTTTCTTTGTTTAATACAAACCCGATTAAAACATACATAATAAAATATTACAAGCTACAAATATCGTTTCAAACCAAACTACAAGGCATAAACTCCAAATCAATACTCCGGTGGAGCCGCCCCCTCGGGCTCAGCCTCCTCCTCCGCCTCGACCTTTGCATCAAAATCTACAGTACCAAAATGGTGCTGCAGGTAAGTAAAGATCTAAACGCCACAAGATAAAAGCATATTAAACTCAACAATTTGCATGAAAGAATGCCAAATGCACATAATTTATAAAACGACATTTTTATTCCCACACACGCCAAAAAAACCCATTTTGGTCCAAAGCATATCCTTTAAAACCAGTCCTTGCTATTATCCCAGATAAAGGCCCAAAATCAAAAAAACCACCATTTTCAGAAAATGGATCACAAAGCCTCAAATCTAACCTCACCATTTTTCCCAGAAAATGGCCCATATCCAATATCCAAAAACCCGATCCAATTATTGCATGCACCATGATCTCCACTAGGGATATTTCGCACACTCTAGCTCCTGTGTCACACCGCAGGTAACGACTACGCATATGACACCTAAACGAGCGATGCCCAATTCTCGCGCCCAGCGTGTACCTGGACCAAGCCATCCTCTAGTCCCCGCCAACCTAGGAACCACGGAGTCAATACGACAGCGTTACCATATCGTGGGATCCAGTCGTTGCCTAGCGACAACCCAGGAGATGTCACTCAGTATTATCCACTCCCGAGTGACCAGAGGAGCTCCACCGAGATAATACCCCATCCCGGCTTGGGGTCGTGATACACACGCACCTGAAAATCCATTTACACAAATAACACCGATTTTTCTCAATTAAATAAATGCACATGAATGCATCATGCAATGCGCAACTCAAGATACAAATCATCTAACCAATCACAATATTAACAAAACCAAGCAACTCTGTCCTCAATCCATCCGACCCCCAACTCCTTGGACTTAGTCTGGAATTAACCAACCAGTCAAATAATTAATTATAAGAGCAACAATATATTTAAATCTAAAATAGAGTTTGGAAAATATTTACAGTGCTATAAGATTTTTTGAAGGATCACGACGTTGCAAATGGCGGAGAAAAAGCAACGTACCAATGTAAAATACACTGTGGCCGTGGGTTGTAAAATACCCACTTTCGAACGGGGACAAACCAAAACTTGAAATTGATAGGGAATGGCCTAAAGATGTTTATGAAACTAATGCAAGTGAGTTTTGGCCATGGGTGGTGGTGGAAATGGCGGTGGAAGTGGAAAAAGTGCAAATCGGAGTTAAGCTCGTGGGAGCTGCTCCGGCAACGGATCGGGGCTAGAAATGGATGGGCTAGGACGGCAAGAGGTAGGTGATGAAGTGGTGAAGAGATGGTGGCCGGAGGTATGTGGCGGAAATGCACAAAAAACGTGCAGCTTAGATGGTCTCTCGGAGGCAAAAGGCTACTCTGATGGAGGTGAGATTTGGTGGGGAGGTACACCAGCTGGAGGGGAAAGTTTCTGGGTGGCTGGTGTTGGTCACGTCGCAGGCGAGCGGCAGTGCTGGGAGGCACAAGCTGGACGGTGTTAGTGAGGAGAGAGAGAGGACGTAGCGCATGCAGGGAGGAAAAGAAAAAGAAGAAGAAAGAAAAGAAAGAAAGAAGAAAAGACGGAAAAGAGGAAGAAAAAAGGAAAAGGGAAAAAGAAAAAGAGAAAAGAAAAGATGGAGAAAAGAAATGAGGTCCAATTCTCACATTCGGAGTCTAAAAACTGATCCGGCGAAAACAATTTTAAAAACTATAAAACGACTAAAATAAATTAAACACCACATCAAACTAAAATAAAACCAATTAAAATACAATAAATTAAAATAAAAGAGCCAATATATTAATTAAATTAAAATACTCCTTCAGTGAAAATACTCGTAAAAACGGGGTATCACATCCTGCCCCCCTTAAAAATAAATTTCGTCCTCGAAATTTGCAAGATCAAACACTAACTTGAAGCAAGTCACATGATTCTACTGAGATCAAGATTAAGAAATGTACCGTCATTTACTCAAATAAATAGGGGTACTGCTCCCTCATGTCTACTACTCTCTCCAAGAGAAATCTTGAGCTAACGGATCTCCCCATGCCACCTTTACCAGAGGTATCGTCTTGGATCTCAACTGTTGCTCTTTCCAATCCATAATCTGTGAAGGAACAACCTCATAAGTAAGGTCCGGTTGCAACTGAATACGCTTTGGGTCAACAAAGCACGGCTCTTGTTGTCCAAAACTCTTCTTCAATGATGATACATGGAAGACATCGTGAATTTCTCCAAAATATTCTGGCAAAGCAATTCTATAAGCGATGGACCCTACCTTCTCCAAAATCTAAAAAGGGTCGACAGATCTGTGATCCAGTTTCCTACTTTTACTAAAACGCTTAACTCCTTTCATGGGAGAGACTTTGAGATAAACCCAATCACCTTCCTCAAAAGATAACTCTCTCCTCCTTATATCTGCGTAACTTTTTTGACGATTCTAAGCTGCCGCCATTTTATCCCGTATATTCCGAACTTGGCTTTGCATTTCTTGAATTATTTCGAGCTCAATTATTTTATTCTCTCCGACTTCATCCCAACACAAGGGCGATCTGCACTTCCTCCCATAAAGAGCTTCATAAGAAGTCATATAGATGGACGCATGGAAGCTATTATTATAAGCGAATTCTATGAGTGGCAAGTGATTTTTCCAACTTCCTTGAAATTCCATAACACATGCTCGCAACATATCTTCAAGAGTCTGAATAGTGCGCTCGTAGTGGCCATCCGTCTGAGGGTGATATGCAGTACTAAACTTCAACTTAGTACCCAATGCTACCTGCAAACTTTTCCAAAATTGAGATGTGAACCTTGGGTCTCGATCTGATACAATACTCTTCGGTATGCCGTGCAACCGCACTATCTCTTTCACGTACAAGCGAGTCAACTTACCCAAGGAATCAGTGTTATTAACAGGCAAGAAATGAGCACTCTTAGTTAACTGGTTAACAATCACCCAAACCGAGTTCTTTTCACTAGGAGTCCTCGGTAAGCCCCTACAAAATCCATCGTGATGTCGTCCCACTTCCACTCAGGAATAGGGAGGGGTTGGAGCATACCAGCGGGTCTTTGATGCTCGGCCTTGACTTGACGGCATGTGTGGCATCTCTTGATATACAAGGCAACATCCTTCTTCATTCCTTCCCACCAATAATTTTTCTTCAAGTCTCGATACATCTTCGTACTGCCAGGATGAACTGAATAAGGGGCCGCATGAACTTTTGCCATAATTTGCTCCTTGAATTCTGAATCTTTGGGGACTACTCTATGATCTCGGAACCGAATAATTCCATCCTTATCTATACTATAATGCAACGGCCCTCTAGATTTTCTGACCCTTTTTCTGATATCCAAAAGCTTCGGGTCCTTCCTTTAAAGAGTCTTCAATTTCTCAAAATCAGCTACTCGAATATCAACAAATGAAGATAATATTTCCTCTTGCTGTGAACTTTTAGTAAGAAGTCTTCTCATCCCGCAAAGTAAAGAATCCAATTCTGACAATTCGACTTTATCTTCCAAGTGCGACTTTCAACTCAAAGCATCAGCAACTACATTTGCCTTCCCCGGATGATACTTTATCTCGCACTGGTAATCACTGATTAACTCTAGCCATCACCTTTGCCTCATGTTCAGATTCTTCTAGGAAAACAAGTGCTTCAAACTCTTATGATTGGTGTATACTTCGCAAACTTCCCCATACAGAAAGTGCCGCCAGATCTTAAGAGCAAATACAATCGCAGCCAGTTCTAAATCGTGCGTCGGATAATTCTTCTCATGATCCTTTAGCTGACGAGATGCATAAGCAACAACCCATCCTTCCTGCATAAGGACACATCCCAATCCAAATTTAGACGCATCGCTGAAAACTACAAATGGCTTGTGCGGTTCTCGAAGTGCCAACACTGGTGAAATTGTCAATTTGTTCTTCAATTCTTGGAAACTTCGCTCACACTTGTTTGACCAAATAAATTCTGCATTCTTTCTAGTCAAAGCAGTGAGAGGTCCAGATAAGCGAGAAAATCCCTCCACAAATCTTCGATAATATCAAGCAAGTCCCAAGAAACTTCGAATCTCACGCACGGTCATCGGACGCTGCTATGAAAAAATAGCTTCCACCTTGCTAGGATCAACAGCCACCCTGTCTCGGGAAATCACATACCCAAGAAATCTAACTTCCTCCAACCAAAATTCACATTTGCTGAGCTTGGCATACAACTGGTGTTCTCTTAACTTCCCAAGAACTAGACGAAGATGATAAACATGCTCTTCAAAATCTCAGGAATAAATTAAAATATCATCAATGAAAACTACCACAAAGGAATCCAAATAAGGTCTAAATACCTGATTCATTAAATCCATAAAAGCGGCAGGGGCATTGGCTAACCCAAAAGGCATCACCTTAAATTCATAATGCCCATATCTCGATCTGAAAGTAGTTTTGGGTCTATTCTTATCCCTTATCCTCAACTCGTAGTATCCTGATCTCAAATCAATCTTCGAGAACATAGCTGCTCCTTGAAGCTGATCAAATAAATCATCGATCCGTGGAAGAGGATACTTATTCTTGATGGTCACCTTATTTAGTTCTCGATAATCAATGCACATTCTGAGGGTACCATCTTTCTTTTTAACAAATAGCACTGGCGCACCCCATGGCGAAGTACTTGGCTGAATAAAACCCTTATCTACCAACTCTTGCAACTGAACCTTCAACTCTTTTAATTAAGCTGGTGCCATACGGTAAGGGGCTTTATGTACAGGAGTCGCTCCAGGTTCCAAGTCAATAACAAACTCCAATTCACGAACAGGGGGTAGCCCAGGCAAGTCATCCACAAACACATTAGGGAATTCTTCCACAACTGGGATATCTACCAGTGACTTCTTCTCAGATGGCGTAGACACCATCTGGACTAAAAAGGCATCGGCTCCACAAGCAATCTCTCTTCTTGCTTGAATTGCCGATATAACTACTGGCTTTTCTTTTAGTTTACTCCGCACAAATTCTAAATAATCACCATCTGGGAGCTGAAAGCTAATTACTCGGCTTCTACAATTAATACTTGCAGAATATCGATATGGCCAATCCATCCCAAGGATAATATCAAATCCCAGCAGCTTAAACACAACCAAATCTGCATCCAGAAACCTTCCACCAAAATTCAAAGGGCAACCCAAAGCAACTTTGGAACACCACACCACTTCACCATTTGGTAGAGCCACTACCAATGACTTTGGCAAAGGTTCCGTAACCAGATTACATATCCGAGCGAAAGTGGAAGATACAAACGATTGAGATGCACTCGAATCAAACAAAGTGCAAGCATAAAATTCATATAAATGGACTCTCCCGGAACCAATCACACTAACCAATGAAATCCAAATACAAAGAAGAAACCAAATCATACCAAAAATCAAATCCAAAATTAAATTAGATCCATACCTGTAATCACTCCAGCATCATGGGTCGCTGGTGCCTCATCATCAACATATCCGGGTGTAACAGCATAAACCCAAGCTTGCACTATTTGCCTCTGATTTGTTCTTCCACCACGTCTACCTCCACGGCTTCCTTGAACTGGCCTAGGACACTCACGAGCAAAGTGTCCTTGCTGGCCACAATTATAGCATCGAGCCCCACTCAACCACATGGGCTCTATTACAACTTTTGCAAACTGGCACCCGTCCTCTGATACGTACACTTGAGGCCACTTATGGTCGAGTCCTGGTCTGCTGAACAAATTTTTGAGAAGAACCAGATCTACTTCCTTCGCCAGTAAAGCTTCGCCTCTTTTGTCCTGGAGGGGAGCCCATACTCAAATTAATATCTAGCTCTACAAGAGTGGCCAAGTCCACTAAATCCTGAAAAGTGGAAATCCGGTGGCAGACTACTATTCTGCATATATTAGGACACAGACCCTCCTAGAAACGCTCGGCCTGCATCTCCTCTGTGGCGATGAGATGGGGAGTAAATCGCCCAAGCTCTATAAATCTTCAGACATACTGTTCCACGGTCATACTCCCTTGGACCAACCTTGTGAACTCTCTTACTTTTTGCCTCCTCACAGAAACGAGAAAGAATCGGTCATTAAATTATTTCTTAAAGCGCTGCCAGGACACAGCGCAAAAGACCCCAACTCTAATTCCAACATTACTCTTTTTGTATCCCACCATTCCGAAGTAGTGCCTTGCAATAGATAACTGGCATAAAGTACTTGTTGCGCCTCCGTGCAACCACATACTTCAAATATTCTTTCTAAATCTCTAACCCACTTTCCAACTAGAAGTGGGTCCTCTTCTTCCGTGAAGAGTGGAGTTCTATGTGTTAGAAAGTGCTCATAGGTGCATCCAGCTTGTACCACTCCACTAGGCCCTCCTTGTTGTGGCCTAAAATTTTGTTGCATGAACTCAATCATTTGCCTTAGCGCTTGGGCTATGGCATCAACTCTCGGCGTATCGTCCCGAGGCTCTTGAGTAGACTTTCTTGGCCTAACCATTTTCCTACCACAACACAACCTTTGACCCCCTTTAAGAAACGAATAAAACCAACAACATAAAACCAAAACCAAAACCAAAACCACATAACAAGAAAATAAAATATACTAGCATGCAATAACATAACTAAATAAATAAATACAAACAGGGTAACTCAAATAAATTCAAATCAAATAAAACAAATCAAATAGCAAGCTTTAATTAAAATAAATTTCAAATCACAACTTTAAAAACTTTCTGGTACTATACTTACGGGACATGTGGTTTTACCCAGAGCCAAACCGCTCTAATACCACCTGTGACGCCCCCAAATCCCACGTACGGACATGTAGAAATCAAGATGTTAGGATGATGACAACATGGGTCACCACCCTATCACCAAGTACCAAGTGTGTGTACATGCAACAAGTGTGCAAATAAAAAAATATGTAGCTGATAACAAAAGTCTTATAACTAAGTACCAGAATTTTTCTTTGTTTAATACAAACCCGATTAAAACATACATAATAAAATATTACAAGCCACAAATATCGTTTCAAACCAAACTACAAGGCATAAACTCCAAATCAATACTCCGGCGGAGCTGCCTCCTCGGGCTCAGCCTCCTCCTCCTCCTCGACCTCTGCATCAAAATCTAAGATACCAAAATGGTGCTATAGGTAAGTAAAGATCCAAATGCCACAAGATAAAAACATATTAAACTCAACAATATGAATGAAAGAATGCCAAATGCACATAATTTATAAAAAGACATTTTTATTCCCACACACGCCGAAAAAACCCATTTTGGCCCAAAACAAATCCTTTAAAACTACTCATTGCCATTATCCCAGATAAAGGCCTAAAATTAAGAAAACCACCATTTTCCCAGAAAATGGATCACAAAGCCTCAAACATAACCTCGCCATTTTTCCCAGAAAATGGCTCGTATCCAATATCCAAAAACTCGATCCAATTATTGCATGCACCATGATCTCCCCTAGGGATCATCTGCACACTCTAGCTCCTATGCCACACCACAAGTAACAACTACGCGTATGACACCTAAACGAGCGATGCCCAGTTCTCGTGCTATACTTGGACCAAGCCATCCTCTAGTCCCCGCCAGCCTAGGAACCACGGAGTTGACATGACAGCGTTACCGTATCGTGTGATCCGGTCATCGCCCAGTTACAACCCAGGGGATGTCACTCAGTATTATCTACTCCCGAGTGACCAGAGGAGCTCGACTCAGATAATACCCCATCCCAGCTTGGGGTTGTGATACACACGTACCTGAAAATCCATTTACACAAATAACACCGGTTTTTCTCAATTAAATAAATGCACATGAATGCATCATGCAATGCACACCTCAAGATACAAATCATCTAACCAATCACAATATCAATAAAACCAAGTAACTCCGTCCTCAATCCATCCGACCCCCGACTCCTTGGACTTAGTTTAGAATTAACCAACCAGTCAAATAATTAATTGTAAGAGCAACATTATATTTAAATCTAAAATAGAGTTTGAAAAATACTTACAGTACTATAAGGTATTTTTTTAAGGATTACGCCGTTGCAAACGGCGGAGAAAAAGTAACATAACAGTGTAAAATACACTGTGGCCGTGGGTTGTAAAATACCCACTTTCGAACGAGGACAAACCAAGACTTGAAATTGATAGGGAATGGCCTAGAGATGTTTATGAAGCTAATGGAAGTGAGTTTTGGCCGTGGGTGACGGTGAAAATAGTGGTGGAAGCAGAGAAAAGGCAAATCAGAGTTGAGCTCGTGGGAGCTGCTCCGACAACGGATCGGGGCTGAAAATGGGTGGGTTAGGATGGCAAGAGGTAGGTGATGAAGTGGTGAAGAGATGGTGGCCGGAGGTGGAGCGACAACGGAAAAAATGCACAAAAACCGTGCGGCTTAGATGGGCTCTCGACAGCAAACGGCGGCTCGGATGGAGGTGAGATTTAGTGGGGAGGTGCACCGGCCGGAGGGGGAAGTTTCTGGGTGGGTGATGTCGGCCACGTCGCCGGCGAGCGGCGGTGCTGGGCGGCACAAGCTGGACGGTGTCAGTGAGGAGAGAGAGAGGACGTAGCACACGTGGGAAGGGGAGGAAAAAGAAGAAGAAAGAAAAGAAAGAAAGAAGAAAAGAAGGAAAAGAGAAAGAAAAAAGGAAAAGGGAAAAAGAAAAAGAGAAAAGAGAAGACGGAGAAAAGAATTGAGGTCCAATCCTCACCTCCGAAGTCCAAAAACTAATCCGACGAAAATAATTTTGAAAACTATAAAACGACTAAAATAAATTAAACACGACATCAAACTAAAATAAAATCAATTAAAATATAATAAATTAAAATAAAATAACCAATATATTAATTAAATTAAAATACTCCTTCAGTGAAAATACTCGTAAAAACGGGGTATCACAAATATGACCATGGAATGATACGAGTAATATATCTACAGAACTATACTCAAATAGGAACAACTTTTATGAAGGAGTAATTGTGTGAAAATACTTACAAAGGGTCAAAAAGCTCCACACAAAAAGATCCAGAAATCTGCCCGAGAGAGCTCTTTTGGATTTCTCTCTAAGAACGGAGTGAAGAAGTGATTAAATGGAAAGAAGTGTGTCTTTAATGATCATTGATTGGAGGTGGCTATGTGACATAAAGTGGAGAATAGTGAAAGGAAAGGACTGCCTATAGAAGCTGTGAGATATCGAGGTTGATGAGGTGGGTTTCTCCATCTCATCAAGGCACTATTGGGTGCAGCCAAGGGCAGTGGATGGTCTGTCATGTGGGGGAGAAAACTTCTTCAAGAAGCTTTGCTAAGGTGGCCAAATTCGTGGACCTTAACCAAGTGAGCTTTAATTTGGGGTTTAAAGGGGGTTTGGTTAGGGTTTTGAGATGCTATCAAGCCCAAATCCAATTTTTCTTGGCCCAAACAAATTTCCAAGATTTACAAGGTTGGATAATAATTTCATAACAAGGATTTGAGAAATTAACAGCTTGTGGAAGTGATTTAATCAAGTGATCAAACACGTTGCTACAAATTGGATCAAAAAGGATTTGAAGGCCAACTTTAGGGTTTGGGAAAACTGTTTAGGGTTTCAGTTTCAACCAAGTTTTTGGGATTTCAATTCCAGCTATTTAGGGTTTCACTACGATTGAAACCCTTTTTGATCTGGCTCAATTTGGTTGATCAGATAAAAAAAGTTTTGCTTAGGTGGTGTGATCTCACACCTTGATTTCCTTCACAAGTCTATCTAACGGTTTCTCTTTATGCCAAGTGTCTAATACTATTTACTATGTGTGGCGAAGATCTTACTAAGTGTCCAAATAAAACTTCTCTAACCTAATTTGGACATTTCACATTGCGATTTTGAAAACATTGCACCTCGTATGCTTATCAAGGTTACTATTCACTCCAAAAAATGTGTAATAAACTTAGTACTGAAAAATTCTAAATATTCATATTAACTTACAGTAAAAATCGTTTACGAAAACTCAACTCCGAAGTACCCCTAATAATAAAATCACAGTTTTGAACAGGCGTTTCGATCGAAATTATGAAAATGAGTTATTATGCCATAAAATCCTAAATAATCAACAGAGTCTAGTGGCCTAGACCATAACATATTCTGACACTTCTAAATACTATTGAATTTCTAGCGGGCTGTTACACCCTATATAAGCATATCATTAACACGAAATAGAGAGGAGAAGATGCACAAGAGATATATTTGAAGAGAGGAGAAAATCACTTCTATAGCCACCGTTCGCTTCATCTTTCTCTAAAGATTCTTGTTGTCCATTATATTTATAGGTAACTGAATTCTCAAGTAGAGTTAGAGATGAACTTGCACATTAGATAGTATTTCTAATTTATTTTTAATTCACGTATTTGATTTTCAATTGCTAAAACTCTTTTGTTTTATCATTCTCAATTTATTGTTGATGATTTATTCTCTTTATAATCATAGAATTTATTCTGTTTATGAATTCAGTCATGTTTTTTCTATTGAATGGATTAGTTCTTTGATTATGTTTGGATCAATTATTTATCTATATTGATTTAGTTTTTTTGCTGCAATATCACTCCTTGAGTATATTGTCATCATTGGATTTTCTCAAAAGGGATAGTAATTTACGTATTTTAAAAGTGGTGAATGATTAATCAAAGGGTTACATTTGATGTAATTTTGATTTATAAATCTATACGTTCCGATTGGAAATTTCAGGAATTGAGTTTCTAATTGAGTTATCCAATGAATTAAGCATAATTAAAATACCAGATTTGTGCAATGGATTCCCAACGCTCTATTGTTCGTCAAATTTGAGTACTTTTTCCGTTAATCACTTTGCTTCACTTTAATTTGCATTTAAAATTAATCTTTGTTCTCCATTACTTATTTAATATTTTTTTTTAGTTTATTTGTTCCTTTTGCTATTGTTTTAATTTGTCTGTTTTTGAAATCAACACCCCAAAGCTATGCTACAACTACTGCATTATCATTGAGCGTAATCAAGATGCTGCATCCACATGCATATCCTTAGCATATTTTTCATTGTTTTCCTCAATGCTCTTGTAGACCCACATAGTCATAAGATCAGAGCCTAATTACCTTAGTCTCGGACTTCAAACCTCCATCATCTTTCATGAGCGGAAACGAGGCAAAGAGGTGGCCGGAAATTTCATGCACGCGGCATTGCTGAAGATCATGTGGTGATATTTGCATCTTATTGATGTGAATGGACAAGCCGAGAGACCGAGAAGAAATGGGGAGATCAAGGAGACCTCTTTATGATAGGCATCAAGGTGGAACGAGTCTTAAAGATTCTTTACAAGTTCTAGATAGATCATTTACCAGGTCAAGAGCTAAGAAGATTAAGGAAGCTATACAAGAAGTGGTGCAATCCACTTGGGATGAAGCTAGCAAGACTCCAACATTCAAGATGGTCTTGAAAGAAGAAGAATCAGTGTTAATCTATGTAATACAAGCTATGGAAAAGGGCAACATGACCTAGAGTTTTTTATTTTGGCTTATTGTTATGTTTATGAGATTGAGGCTTTGGAATTGTTAATTCATTAAAAAGATTTATTTTATTAGTTATAAGAATTAGTCTAGAATAATTAAGCTTGAGGATGTTTGTCCCACATATGTTTTACGTTTTATAAACTGGGGTTTCAAGAGAAGTTTTTATTATAAATTCTAGAGGGGGAGCCGGCCATAAAGGTAGTTTGGGGTTTATTTTAATTTTCAACTAGAGTTTGTTTTGGGAAGGCATTGTATCTTGGCCATGGATGTTTTGGGAAGACTTTATTTTTTTGGCATAGTTTTTGGGGGATTGGGTATTTAAGTTACTGCAGCTGCACCTCAATTTATGAAATTTGATGAATATTTTTCATTGTGAGTTAAGGTGATTTCCTCTTGCTCTAGAATGAACTTTTGAACTTATCAAAAGTAAATCACATCCTTTGTGGCATTCTTCCTTATAGTCTAGGTTCATGAGACAGGTTCTTCAATGGGTCTAGATTTTCTATAATCTAGGTTCTTGAAACAAGTTTATCAACGAGTCTAGATTTTCCATTGGTTTGATTTTGGGTTTGTTAGGTGAGTTTTCAAATTGACTGTGGGTTCATATCACTTTATACATGCATGGAATTTATTGACATAGTTTAAAATTCATACAGTTCAATGAAAACAAGCAAACACCAAAATAGTTGCAAATAGGAATCTATATCTGATCTCTCCCCTAGAAACATAGTAGAGAAAAATGTATTGTATTTCATGATCAATATTTACAGAGAATTAAAGACCATAATCATTCATTATCCACCTATATATATAAAGCTCACTATGGCGCTTGATACTCTCTGGTCTTATAACTTCAATTGATCTCCTTATTAGGTTGAAGTAAGCTTTGGATGATCTCTGGTTAATGGTAAAAAAAAATAAAAATAAAAATAAAAGAAAATATCATGATGTATTTGGCAAGTTAGATCAATGTATGTTTTATTGTTATTTGTATTTGGGCATTATTTATAGGCCTCTTTGTATCTCACTTTGATTGAGGAAGGGGATCCGGACCGGGAAGAATACAATTTTGGTTCTTTAATAATCTTGGCATCCACTTCCTTCCCCCCCCCCCCCCCCCCCCAAAAAAAATAGGCACTTAATGATCAGTTATGAATATTGGAATTCCTCCATATTAAGATATAAAATACATAATAAAAATAATACTGTTTCTATCAGTTTAACCTTTTTAGAAAATTTTTAGAAAAGTAATGATTTTATATAGCAGATGTCTTAAGTTCAAGTCTTGACTTTATAATACTCCACTCCATTTAATCAACTTAAATTTTTTGGACAAGCGATTTCAAACTGCCTAACCTCTAACAATAATCTTGTCATCCACATAGTCTTAGAGTAAGAAGTAGAACAATTTAAGCATCATATTTGAATATAAACCGAACAAAGTAGTCGCAACACATGAGAGGTTTCGGGTGAGGAATTAGGATGACCCCGCAAACAATTGTAATCACCCCCGAGCCCCTAAAGGTTTTCAAAACCCTACCAAAAAAATTGTAACAACCTAATCACTAACCTCCAAAAATCTTTCTTAAAAAATAAAAATAGATACCAAAAAGCTAAAATATTTGTATCTCTAGCTTTTTGCTAAAATCCAAAAGTTTACCACCCATATCTTTATAAAAATCGAGAATAAAAAAAAAATGTATTAGTATAACGAAGTAGGCCAAAACTTGCATATATATGTTTTTGGGTAATGATACAGCCTTCTACAAAATTTTTACAATTATTCTACAATTCATTCTAAATCAATCAAAGTAATTGTGCCATTTCATTAAAAAATAATTACAATTTTGCCTGAGTACCTTTCATTTTATGTAGAGTTGTAAAATAGTTGTAGACTAACTCTAAGTTGGTCATTTTGTTATATTTTAAGTGTTATGCATATTTAGATCAATAAATACTTTGATAATACTTTTTTTTACTATTAATGATAGTTAATTATATTATTTTTAATAAATATAAAAGATAAATTATGTAAAATGAATGATATGTTGATAACGTCACCGGCTTGAAGAAGAACTTATGACAGGCAATCAACCATTTTTTAGAGAAAAAACTCAAGCTAGGTGATGATACTCCCATTTGGATGTTGAGATGGTTTCATCTTATCTCATATCATCTCAAAATTTAAACACTACATAAAAACAAATATTTTTCAATTTCTTTCTTTCTTAATAAGAAATCAAGATGTTACCAATTGATTCAAAAGATATTGGCATTTTCAAATTTCAAATATTAAGTTTTTCATCTAATCATTATATAATCATTACAACTTTTTCAAACTTTTAAATTAAACACAAAAAAAATAATTCAACGTTTTTAAATTTTAAAATAAAAATTATATGAATAAATTATATTTTAACAATATTTTCATTGTAAAATATTTTTATTTAATTTTAGCTCTCTTATTTTTTAAAATCCTATAAAACATATTAACTCAAATCATTTGACTACTATTCTCATATTTCTCATCTTATCTCAATACGCAAACTAGATAATGCATACTAAATCCTATAATAATCAGAGCCTATTTTGAGCCTACAAGGTGATGGAACACACACATTTGAAAAATGTATCTTTTTTCATCTTATTCATAAAGTTGAGGTTAGACCAGATCATGACGGCCTCTTTCCCTTTTTGTTCAGGATGCTTTGGAAGTGTGGCCACTTTGAAGGAAGATTTAAAAGGAGGCTAGCGTGGCCACTTTGGCCACACTTCCAAAAAGGTTAGATTCTTAATTTCCTTCCTTCCACCCAGCCCCTCTCTATGTGTAAGAATACTACTCCAATTTAGCATGTTTGAAGTTATTAAGATAAATCTACCATTACCTCACAGTTTTGTTTACACTTATATCATCTTGATAATGAAGAAAACAGAAAAGAAAATTTATGACTATGGACTAAAGTTTGAGAGACACAGAGAGATCCCAGGAAAACAAATTTAGAGCGGCATGATTGAAGTTTTTGAAACCTAATGTGTTATCAGGTGTCACTTTTTATAAAACTCCTTTGGATTTGGTTAATCTACAGATCATGAAACAGGAGTCTAGTTGCCACAAGTAGCTGTTAAGCTTTTCTTTAAGTGTAAAGCTCATAAGCTTTTCATAAGCAAGGAAATTAATGGACTTTTTTTTTTTAATTACAAACGTGTCATGATTTCCACGCTTATGATAGTGTGATATATTTTTTTATTATTATTACAAAGTATCAAAGAAAGCAACTTTATGCAACAGCCCAACAAATGATTTTGGAGGCGATATTTGCACTAAAGTAGGCACTAATTGTAACTGGGAAGGGTAAAATTGCTACTTAACCTAGTTTTTTTTTTTTTCCTAGTAATATGCATTAAGCATGAACATATCACATGTATACTCTAAATTTCTAATTTAATAAAGGGGTACACCTTATGGACATTTTATTCAAACATTTATCCAAAAACATAACTCATCATCCATGCAAGGTCGAATCAATAGTGATTGAGCTTAAATATTGTATATTTTATACATCTAGAATCAATATATTTTAATTTTTTCATTACATTATTATTGGTTTAGATGGAAAAATGATTAAGATGCATAAATCCGAGTTGTGATTTAAATTGATAAATAGCATGGTTTTTGCTTATTATTATAACTTGTGATTTAATTGGACAATATTCTTTTACATGCACAACATATTTTTGATATTTTCTTTTTATTTCTATTTTATTTTATTTCTAATTTTTTTTATAGAGGCTAAGAAACAAAAAGGGACTTAAAGGGGACGGGACCCAAATTGAAGACCTATCATTTTTGGGTTAAAGGGCATGCCGCACGGATAAAAAGGGGATTTCATTCTTTGTGTTTTGACCTGGCACGATTTCTTTTGGGTTCAGCCAATTCACTCAGCGCTGCAACACACATTTTTCCTTTTGGGGCATTCACCCAACGCCGCACCATTTTTCATTTGTAATTGGGCATTTTCACAACACGCTTTTTATTCTCTTGGGGGTTGAATTCACGCCGCACGGTATTGGGACTTTGAACTGGATGGCAATATATTTTTTTCCTAGGCATATGTAAGGTTCTTGATACCAAGAACAGAACCTCACTTCCCGAAATGCAAACAATTGGAACAAGATTCAATGATCAAATGCAAGATTCCATTCTTGAATCTTGACAGAGAACTTTCGAGGAGCTCTCAACCTCCAATTCACTAACTTCATAACTCAAACTCCAGATGATATTACACGGAGATGGCTACTGCTTTTATAGTTGCAGAAGCATGAAACTGAATTCTAAGAATTAAAACTCACCATATAGCTAATAGACTAAAATGCAGGAAGTAAAACATAAAACGAACCCATACACTTACAAAGCTACTTACAGCATTCCTCACTAAAGCTAAACGCACCGTTTTATTAAAAGAATTACTTAGCCTAGACTGCACGTCGTATTCCTCCATCTTCCCAGATCTTCAAGGTTGTTAAGGCCGTTATTCTCTTCTGCAATCTGATACTCTACTGCATCTGTCACACAACTTCTCCACAGACCACTCATCATCAACCTTCTTCCTCTCAAGGCCTGCCCCCAAGCACCCGTAACAATCCCTTCCTCTTCAAGGCCTTGCCACCAAGGCACCCGTAACAGTTCATAAAACTATGCCTATTAAATGAGGATACAAAGACTTCAATTTGTACAATAATTCCCATGTGTTATCTTCCATGCCAGCTCCTACCCATTTCACCAAAACTTCAGTGGCAGCAAAATTTCTGACCTTCTTCATTCTTCTGTCCAGAATCTGTTCAGGCTCAGGTTGAATACATCCCTCACTATCAACTAGTGGAAGAGTAGATAAGGGAGAAATCTGGTCTCCTATTTTTTTCTTGAGGCATGAGACATGGAAAACAGGATGGATTCTTGATGATGATGGCAAACTCAACTTATAAGCAACTGTGCCGATCTTATGAAGTACTTGAAAGGGACCATAATACCTCGGAGCAAGCTTCATATTATGTCTCATGGAAATTGATTTCTATCTATAGGGCTGCAACTTAAGATAAACCCAATCTCCTTCTTGAAAAATTCTTTCAGACCTTTTGTGATCTGCATAAATCTTCATTCTATCCTGGGCCTTTTTTAAATTTTCTTTCAACAAGCCTAGAATCTGCTCTCTATTCTTCAAATGATGATCTTCAGCAACATTGGCAGTGGTGCCAGCCACATAAGTCAACAGTCTTAGAGGGGGTCTGCCATACAAAGCATGAAATGGTGACAGCCCAGTTGAGGAATGCACAGTAGTATTATAGCACCATTCTGCCATAGGTAACCATGAAGACCAACTCTTGGGTTTGGAGCTACAATAAGCTCTCAAATAAGCCTCAACAGCTTTATTCAAAGCCTCTGCTTGACCATCAGATTGTGGATGGTAAGCTGAACTCATTGCCAAAGTTGTCCTTTGCAGCCTGAAGAGTTCTTTCCAAAATGAACTTGTAAAAACCACATCACGATCAGACACTATGGTCTTAGGCAGTCCATGAAGCTTAAACACTCCAGAAAAGAAAACATCTGCCACTTTAGAAGCTGTATATGGATGAGCTAATGGAAAAAAATGGCCAAACTTAGTTAATCGATCAACCACAGTGAAAATAACTGTCATGTTACTGGAAGAAGGTAATCCCTCAATGAAATCCATAGCAATGTCAAGCCAAGGATCTTGAGGGATGGGCAAGGGCTGAAGTAACCTAGCTGGAAGCACATTCTCTGTCTTATTAACTTGGCAAACCTGACACTCCTTTAATAACTGCTTAACATCCCTTCTCATTTTAGGCCAAAAAAATTCTGACCTTGCTTTTTGTAATGTTTTATGGTAACCCAAGTGGCCTGCTTAAGGACTGTGGTGAATAAACTGTAATATCTTTCTCTGAAAAGAAGATCCAGGCACAATTACAATCTTCCCTTTTCTGAGCAATAATCCCTGCTGTAAGGTAAATTCCTTAGGAACCTGTGTACCATGTTGCAAAGCATTTATCATGTCAGAAATTTCCACAGAGTGAACATAACTTTCTTTCAATTCTGTCAACCAAATTGGAGTGGGAAAAGAAATCAAGGCTAGAGTTGCTGCATCTTCCTCCATTTTCCTAGAAAGTGCATCAGCTACCTTGTTATCTCTCCCTTTCTTATATTCCACTCGAAAGTCATAACCCATGAGCTTTGTAATCCATTTCTATTGAGCTTCAGTAGCTATCTTCTGTTCAAGCAAATACTTTAAAGCTTGCTGATCAGTTTTGATCTTAAAAGTTTGCCCAAGCAAATAAGGCCTCCACTTCCCCACTGCACATACAATTGCCAAGAATTCCTTCTCATATGTGGAAAGTAATAGTGCCTTCCCTTTTAAAACTTTACTAAAGAAAGCTATAGGCTGATTATTTTGCATTAGCACAGCACCTAATCCCACTCCTGATGCATCACACTCTATGGTAAATTCCTTGCTAAAATCTGGCAGCTTTAACACTGGTGGACTAGATACAGCTTCCTTCAACAATTTAAAGGCTTCCTCAGCTTCCAATGACCACTGAAAAGCATTCTTCTTCAACAAATCTGTTAATGGGGCAGCTATTGAGCCATAATTTCTTACTAATTTTCTGTAGTAGCCAGTTAGGCCCAAAAAACCCCTTAAAGCCTTCACTGTTTTAGGAGTAGGCCATTCCACCATTGCTGAAATCTTTGTAGGGTCTGCTTTAACTCCATCTCCCGAGATGATATGGCCTAAGTAGTCTACTTCAACAGCCCCAAATCTACATTTAGACTTCTTGGCAAATAAGGTATTCTGTTGCAAAACAGATAGAACTGTTTGTAAATGCACCAAATGCTCCTTTAAATCTTGACTATATATCAAGATATCATCAAAAAAGACGAGGACAAATTTTCTAAGAAAGGGTTTAAAAACATGATTCATTAACCCTTGAAATGTGGTAGGTGCATTGGTAAGCCCAAAAGGCATTACCAAGAACTCATAGTGGCCTTCATGAGTTCTAAATGCAGTCTTAGAAATGTCTTCTTCCCTCACCCTGATTTGGTGATAGCCTGACCTCAAATCAAGCTTAGAAAAATATCTTGCACCATGCAATTCATCCAGGAGTTCATCGATCACAGGGATGGGAAATTTATCCTTGACATTTTCTTGATTGAGGGCCCTATAGTCAATGCACATTCTCCAAGTGCCATCAGCCTTTTTAACCAAAAGGACAGGTGATGAAAGAGGGCTTTGGCATGGTCGAATCACTCCATTACTCAATAAATCCTGCACAATCTTCTCAATTTCAGTCTTTTGGTAATGAACATACCTATATGGTCTTACTGAAACTGGAGTAGTGCCTTCCTTTAATACAATCTGGTGATCACAAGCTCGATTAGGAGGTAAACCAATTGGTTCCTCAAAAACAGTTTGAAACTATTGCAACACTTCCTCAACTTCTGGTAAAACTTCAGCTCTAGCTTGCTTTTCATCAATGGCTACCAATTGTAACAACCATCCCTCTTGTCTCACAAAGGAAGATTTCAACATTTTTACTGTAGGTTCTACTTGGACTTTTTCAGACAGTAGCCCTTGTAGAAGTAATTTCTTACCAGCAACTTCAAACTGCATGGACATATTATTAAAATCCCATTGAATAGGACCCAAGGTTCGAAGCCATTGGACCCCCAGCACTATGTCACAACCCCCCAATGTCAATACATGAAAAGGAACCAAAAATTTAGTCCCCTGTACCCTTATTGTTTCCTCACATCTTCCTTGAGTAGCAATTTTAGTACCATTAGCTACCTTAACTTGAAGATTTCTATCTTCCATCACTTTTAACTTTGCTGCTTTAACTACCAATGGATCCAAGAAATTGTGTGTACTTCCTGAATCCACAAGAATTTCACAAGACTATGAACCAATTTTGCCCAACAACTTCATGGCATTACTGTTAATACAACCAGAAATGGCATGAATGGAAACTTCAAGTTCTTCTGACCCTTCCTTCAACACATTTTGCTGTTCAGGCAGTAACTGTGCCTCAAGTTCCTCTACAGACTGAATGACTTCTGGACTCTCACAAGGATCACCATGTAAAAAATACACCCGAGAACTCTTACACACATGATTATGATTCTATTTCTCAGAAGAATGGAAACATAGCCCCTTTTTTCTCTTTTCATCCATCTCCTCAGGATTGACTTTTCTTAATGGAAACAAACCCTTCTGGCCTCTACTCGACGAATCTACAAGCCTTTCATTGTAAACTGGCCACTTATCAGCAAAATGACTAGTTTGCCTCCAAGACTTCCTTGAAGACAACACGTACTCCTCCTGCAGTTTAGCTAAACCAAAGGCAGCTCCAAGATTTAATGGATTGAACATCTTCACAGGTATACGAATCTCATCCATCAACCCACTAATAAAACAGCTCATCTTATGTCTTCCAGATAAACCCAAGGCTTCAAATTGTGAAGTGTACAAACTAATTGAAGTAGTTTGCTTCAGCCTAGTCAAAGCCTCCATTAGGTCATCAAACATTGATGGTCCAAATCTCCCTTGCAAGGCAACCACCATTGATTCCCATGAATTAAACTGCCCTGAGTCCAATGCATTTCATACCACACCAATGCCTCTCCTTGCATATGTTGCGAGGCTACCATCAACTTTTGATGGAAAGGTATTTGAAAGCAATCAAAGTATTGATTTGCTTTAAAAACCCAACCCGAAGGATCATTTCCACTGAATTGTGGAAAGTCCAACCTAACACTTCTTTGAAACACAGTCCGCTCCTCATGATTTCTAGGCTCAGTAGATACCTCACGATCTCTAAATGAATTAACATTTATAGATTCAACCAAGGAACTCAAAACATTCGCAAAGTGATCTAACCTCTCTGTTATACCAGCAATTGCCTGCTGATGACCTTCCAATTGCTTCTGAACCAGATCTTGTTGCTTGTGAGTTGTTTCTTGGTGACCTTTCAACGCTACACGCGTACCCTCTGCCATTAGAACGCCTTGTCCAAGGATCGCCGACTGCTGATACCACTTGTAAGGTTCTTGATACCAAGAACAGAACCTCACTTCCCAAAATGCAAACAACTGGAACAAGATTCAATGATCAAATGCAAGATTCCATTCTTGAATCTTGACAGAGAACTTTCGAGGAGCTCTCAACCTCCAATTCACTAACTTCATAACTCAAACTCCAGATGATATTACACGGAGATGGCTACTGCTTTTACAGTTGCAGAAGCATGAAACTGAATTCTAAGAATTAAAACTCACCGTATAGCTAATAGACTAAAACGCAGGAAGTAAAACATAAAACGAACCCATATACTTACAAAGCTACTTATAGCATTCCTCACTAAAGCTAAACGCACCGTTTTATTAAAAGAATTACTTAGCCTAGACTGCACGTCGTATTCCTCCATCTTCCCACATCTTCAAGGTTGTTAAGGCCGTTATTCTCTTCTGCAATCTGATACTCTATTGCATCTGTCACACAACTTCTCCACAGACCACTCATCACCAACCTTCCTCCTCTCAAGGCCTGCCCCCAAGCACCCGTAACAGCATACTTCAGCACCGTAGATTTTTCTTCTGGATTCATTCACGCCATAGCTTGAAGAGCTCCTTTGGGGTCCAACTACCACTCCGGCTTTCTCCTCTACTACTTTCCATCTTCATCCATTGCTCTTTTCATTTCCTACTTTTTATTTAATTTCAATTTGAAATTTATGGTGTACTCTTGATATTTTTGTCTTAAAAAGTTTGGGCATTTTATTTACTGTTTATTTTATTTTATGTTAGTTATTTTTTTTTTGTTTCTTTAAGCTTCCATTAAATATGCCTTACAATTACATTTTAGATTGATTAAAGTTTAATTAGGACTTAAAAATAAATTTAGTTTTATTATTTAATTTTCAGATTAATTAAAATTGTTTAGAGTAGTTGAGTACTTAATTGTTAATTTCAATTTGTTAAGTCTTTTATATTCCATTTCGACACTCAAAAATTTAAAAATATGAATCTAGTCTATGACTAATACCTTTTTATTTCCGTTGCACTCTTCCATTCATTGTACATACCACCACTTTTGTTTGTGAAATTTTTCACCACTTTATACGAGTTTGAATTTAAACAAATTTTTCCAAGGAGACGATTTAGAAATTTTATTCCTATTATTACACGACATCCTCCTACACTTGAGATAGCCTTTATAACAGTGAACAATGTTTGGAAGAGATACTCTATCAAATATCTAGGCCCTAGCATAAAATTTGACTTTTAAGGTCAAAGATAACTCATTTGGAAGTATCTATGCGAAAGAAATAAGAAAAAAGAGGGCAAAATAAATATATATTTAAATATTTGATGGTGGTAGTAAGTTGCCTCACTCACACACCCACATAGACTTTGGTCATGATGACTTTGTGGTCTGTCCACACCCTTTTTTTTTTTTGGCTCTTTATCTCAAATAAGAGAGTATGAACCTCTTTCAAAGATGATTGTGTGAGTGGTACATTGTGCTTGGACACTTGGTGCATTTAGGCAAGTGAATTGGCTTCAAGAGAATTAAGTTGCTTAAAATTATTTTTGAGGGTGTGGGTTAGCCTTTATGGTATTTTATTAATCTTTTATTTTTGTGACTTTTTATTTTTTACATATGGCATTTTTTGCAAGTGAACATAGTTTGCTTTTGGTTTTGTTTAATTTTTCTACATTTTTTTTCTCATGGTCATACATATGGAGTCTGAGTGTTAAGTTACTAAAGTTTAAGTCCTAGTGGGACTTTGCGCAGTGATGGGTAAGTCACGTGCATGCTATATGTTTTAGCAAAGTTCCAGTCTTAGTTGGAAATAAGTCATGACCCTCCCCAGCCTCGATACTTCCTCTCATACTCATCCATGGCTCTCTCACTTCGCTACGTGACATAGATGAATACAACTCCTCACCCTCTCATGTTTTACAGCACTCTGGTCTTTAGAAATCAAGTAGACCTCCTTGTTTACATGATTCTAAGGCACAGTAAGTGCTCTACTCCATTATTTCCTCGGCCTCTAAGGTTTGGTTGTCCTCTTGTTTGAGATTGTGGTTCGGTATCGAGTGCATGTTGAAGTTTTGGATTGGTTTTGTTGTGTTGGGATTAAATTTGTCATTTGAGTTTTGAGTTTCTCATAAAAAAAAATCATGTATTTAGGATGGATCTTGGTGGGTTATGGCATTATGCATTCATACTCATACATTAGGTTTATCAAAATGTATGGTTGAGTTAAGATCAAATGGAGTTTTAACAATGTCAAATCAGGGTCTTTCTTAGTGTCCACATCTCGGCACACATAGGCTTGGTATATTTATTCTTTTGATTTTGATGATGATGAGGTTTGAACCTTGTTAGATCAGTGACAAAACGGGAGAGTTAGAGGAGCAATTGGAGGATTGATTTCTTGGTATTGTAAAATTTAGGGGGAGTTGAATGAATATTTTATTGTTTTGTTTTAGATAGTTTAATATTGAGAGAAAGAACTAAATTCTGGTTTGAAAGATTTACTTTAGAAACTGTGTAATGTTGTGGACTGTGTTGTGAGGTATGGGTGTGAGGTATATGCCATAGTTGTGATGCAACGTGGGGTTTGAAAGGAGTACATGTGTAGTGTACTCTATGTAGTGCAGCGATGCACCGTGTGACGTGTGACGTGCGCCGTAGTGACATGTGGCGTAGAGTGAAGAGAGTACATGTGGCGTGTGCTCTGTGTCGTGTAGCGATGCACATTGTGATGTGCATCATGTTAATAAGTGATGTAGCGAATAGAGTACATCCGATGCGTACTCCATGTTGTGTAGCGATGCACCGTATAGCGTGTCACAAATAAAAGGATGGTTGCGTAGTTGAGGAGTGTAAAGTATATTGTGTAGCATTGGAAACTGTGTAACTGTGTCCTAAAATAACTGTGATGTGGCCTGTAGTCTGAGGTAATGGGTGTCACCTTGTGGTTGACTTATGGTTGAGAGTATGTGTGAAGTGGTAGAAAAGTGTAAGAGTAGCGCAGCGGGAGCATGACGTGTGATGACCCGCTTTTACGTGTATTTTCACTAAATGGTTGTTTTTAATTTAATTAATATATTGGTTTATTTATTTTAAATTAATGTATTTAAATTGGTTTTTAATTTATTTGATGTTGTGTTTAATTTATTTAGTCGTTTTACCGTTTTTAATATCGTTTTCGGCGGATCAGTTTTGGTTTCTGGAGTGAGGACTGGACCTCGTTTCTTTCCTCCATCTTTTCTTTTCTCTTCTCTTTTCCCTTTTCTCTTTTTCTCTTTCCTTTCTTTTTCTTTCTTTTTTTTCTCCCTTTCTTCCCCTTGCGTCGACCCCCCCGTGCAATTTCTCTCTCTCTTCTCCCTCTGCCGTTCACGTCCAACCACCCAGAGCCGCCACTCGCTGGCGTTGTGAGCCACACCACCACCACCAATCTCTTCCCCTCCCTCCGGTGAACCACCCCACCAACTTTCATCCCCAACCGTGCCGCCGTTTAGCCAAAAATCACCATCAAGCCGAACGGCTTTTGCTCCGTTTTGCCGTCGTCGCTCCACCTCCGGCCACCACCTCTTCACTACTTCATCATCGACTCCTTGCCGTCCTATCCCACCCATTTCTGACTTCGATCCATCACCGGAACAGTCCCCACGAGCTAACTCTCCGATTTGGGTATTTTGGCCTCCTACCGCCGTTTTCGCCTCCACCCACAGACAAACTCTACTTCCCTTAGCTTCATAAACATCCTTAGGCCATTCCCTATCAATCCTGAGCTTTGGTTTGTCCCCGTTCAAAAGTGGGTATTTTACAACCCACGGCCGCAGTGAAATTTCACTATTACGTTACTTTTCCTTCACTGTTTGCTGCACCTCAATCCAACAAAAATTAATATATAGTGCTGTAAGTATTTTTCAAACCCTACTTTTAGATTTAAATATATTTTACTTATACAATAAATTATTTGCTATTGATTGGCTGATTCCGAACTGAGTCCGAGGAGTTCGGGGGTCGGATGGATTGAGGACAGAGTTGCTTGATGTGTTGATTTGGATTGGTTGGTTTTTTTATGCCTTGAGGATGCATTTATATTGCATTTATGCGCATTTGATTTTAATTGAGAAAATCGTGTTTTGTTGGCGTAAATGGATTTCGGGTGCGTGTGTCTCACGCGCCCAAGTCGGGATAGGTTATTATCTCGGTGGAGCTCCTCTGGTCACTCGGGAGTAGATAATACTAAGTGACATCCCCTGGGTTGTCGCAGGGCACGGTAACGCTGTCGTGTCGACTCTGTAGTCCCTAGAGTGGCGGGGACTAGAGGATGGCCTGGCCAGGTAAGCGCTGGGCGCGAGTCTGGGCATTGCTCGTTTAGGTGTCACACGCTTAGTCGTTACCTGCGGTGTGACACAGAGCTAGGGTGTGCAGATGATCCCTAGGGGAGATCATGGTGCATGCATAATTGGATCGTTTTTATAGTTTTCGGATGCGGGCCATTTTTTGGGAAAATGGCGAAGTTTGGTTTTGAGGTTTTTGATCCATTTTCTGGGAAAATGGTGGTTTGGGCCATCATCTGGGATGATGGCGAGGCTTGGTTTTAAGCGATATGTTTTTGTGGGCCAAATGGGGTTTTGGCATGCATGGAAAAATATGGCTTTACGGGCCATGTGCATTGGCTTTTCTTTCATGCATATTGTTTGAGTTTATATGTTTTTATCTAGTGGTGTTTGGATTTTACTTACCTGCGGCACCATTTATGGTACCGTAGATTTTGGTGCAGAGATCGAGGAAGAGGAGGAGGAGGCTGAGCCCGAGGATGCAGCTCCGTCGGAGTTCTGAGTGGAGTTTATGTTTTGTATTTGGTTTTGAAATAATATTTGTGTTTTGAAATATTTTAATTTGGATGTCTTGATCAGTTTTGTATTAAACTAAAAAAAATTCTGGTACTTAGTTATATGACTTTGCTATTCGTTGCGTATTTCTTCGTGCACAATTATTGCTTATACACACACTTGGCACACGTCGATAGGGTGGTGACCCGTGATGTCATCATCCAGACGTCTCAATTTTCCCATGTTTGTGCGTGGGGATTTGGGGGCATCATAGGTGGTATCAGAGCGGTTTGGCTCTAGGTAAAACCACATGTCCCGTAGGGAGTACCAGAATGTTTTTAAAGTTGTGTTTTAAAAATTATGTTAAGTAAAGTTGTTATTTGATTTGTTTTATTTGTTTGAACTTGTTTGCTTGTTTTTATTTATTTAGTTATGTTATTGCATGCTGGTTTCTTTTTGTTTCTTGTTATGTGGTGTTGGTTTTGGTTTTTAGTTTTATGTTGGTTTTATTTGTTTTTCTTAAAGGGGGTCAAAGGTTGTGTTGTTGTAGGAAAAAATGGTGAGATCAAGGAAATCTACTCAGGAGCCATGGGACAATACATCGAGAGATGACTCCATAGCCCAAGCAATACGGCAGATGACGGAGTTCATGCAGCAAAATTTTAGACCACAATAGGCAGGACCTTGGCCACAACAAGGAGGACCTTGGCCACAACAAGGGGGTCCTTGGCCACAACAAGAAGGGTCTTGGCCGCAACAAGGAGGGCTTTGACTACAACCAGGAGGTCCTTGGCCACATCAGGGAGGGCCTAGTAGCATGCTGCAAGCCGGATGCACCTATGAGCGCTTTCTGGTGCATAGAACTCCACACTTCACTGGAGAAGAGGATCCACTTCAAGCTAGAAAGTGGGTCAGAGACTTGGAAAGAACTTTTGAGGTGTGTGGTTGCACTAAGACGCAACAAGTGCTCTACGCCAGCTATCTGTTGCAAGGCACCGTTTCTGATTGGTGGGATACCAAGAAAGTAATGCTAGAAGTAGAGTTGGGATCTTTTGCCGCTGTAACCTGGCAGTGCTTCTGTAAGGCAGCAAAAGGCAAGAGAATTCTCAAGCTTGGTCCAAGGAAGCATGACCGTGGAACAGTATGCCTAGAGATTTTTAGAACTTGGGCGATTTGCTCCCCACCTCCTCGCCACAGAGGAAATGTGAGCCGAGCTTTTCCAGGAGGGACTACACCTTGATATACACCGTATGGTAGTTAGCCACCGGATATCCACTTTTCAGGACTTAGTGGATGTGGCCACCCTTGTGGAGCGAGAGAATAATCTGAGTATGGGTTCCCCTCCAGGACATAAGAGGCGGAGTTTTTCTGGTGAAGGAAGCAGCTCGGGTTCGCCTCAGAAATTTGTTCAGTGGATCGGAACTCGACCACAAGCGTCCTCAGGTGTTCGTATGGGAGGATGAGTGCCAGTTTGTGGAGTTTGTAATAGAGCCCATGTGGGTGAGTGCCCTTCTGGTGGGGCTTGATGCTATAATTGTGGCAGCAGGGTCACTTTGCTCATAAGTGTCCAAGGCCAGTTCAAGGAAGTCGTGGAGGTAGACGCGGTAGAAGAACAAATCCAAGACAAGCAGTGCAAGCCCAGGTTTATGCTGTCACACCCGAAGATGTGGATGATGAGGCACCAGCGACCCATGATGCTGGAGTAATTGCAGGTATGGATTTAATTTAATTTTATGTTGGATTTGATTTTTGGTGTACTTTGATTTCTTTGTGTATTTGGATTTCATGGGTTTATGTGTTTGGTTCAGGGAGAGTCCGTTTATATGAGTTTTATGCTTGCACTTTGTTTGATTCCGGTGCGTCACAGTCATTTGTATCTTCCACGTTTGCTCGGATGTGTAATTTGGTCACGAAACCTTTGCCGAAGTCATTGGTAGTGGCTCTACCCAATGGTGAAATGGTGTGGTGTTCCAAGGTTGCTTTGGGCTGCCCATTAAATTTTGATGGAAGGTTCTTGGATGCTGATTTGGTGGTGTTTAAGCTGTTGGGTTTTGATATCATCCTCGGGATGGATTGGTTATGCCGATATTCTACGAGTATTAATTGCAGAAGTCGGGTAATTAGCTTTCAGTTTCCAGATGGTGAATGTTTGGAATTTGCGGGGAGTAAGCTAAAAGAAAAGTTGGTAATTATATCGGCAATTCAAGCAAAAAGAGAGATTGCATGGGGAGCAAAAGCCTTCTTAGTTCAGATGGTGTCTACGCCATCTGAGAAGAAGTCTTTGGTAGACATTCCTGTTGTGGAAGAATTTTCGAACGTGTTTGTGGATGACTTGCCTAGGCTACCCCCTATTCAAGAAATGGAGTTTGTTATAGACTTGGAACCTGGAGCGGCTCCTGTACCTAAAGCTCCTTACTTCATGGCACCAGCTGAATTAAAAGAGTTGAAGACTCAGTTGCAAGAGCTGGTAGATAAGGGGTTCATTCAACCAAGTACTTCGCCGTGGGGTGCGCCAGTTCTGTTTGTTAAAAAGAAAGATAGAACCCTCCGTATATGCATTGATTATTGGGAATTAAATAAGGTGACCATCAAGAATAAATATCCTCTCACACGGATCGATGATTTATTTGATCAGCTTCAATGAGCAGCTGTTTTCTTGAAGATTGATCTGAGGTCGGGATACTACCAATTGAGGATAAGAGACAAGGATGTGCCCAAAACTGCTTTCAGGTCGAGATATGGGCATTATGAATTTAAGGTGATGCCGTTTGGATTAGCCAATGCCCCTGCTGCTTTCATGGATTTAATGAATCGGGTATTTCAACCTTATCTGGATTCCTTTGTGGTAGTATTCATTGATGATATTCTGATTTATTCTCGAGATTTTGAAGAGCATGTGTATCATCTTCGTCTAGTTCTTGGGAAATTGAGAGAAAACCAGTTGTATGCCTAGCTCAGCAAGTGTGAATTATGATTGGAGGAAGTCAGATTTCTTGGGCATGTGATTTCCCGAGACGGAGTGGCTATTGATCCTAGTAAGGTGGAAGCCATTTTGTCATGGTAGCGTCCGACTACAATGCGCGAGATCCGAAGTTTCTTGGGACTTACAGGATATTACCGAAGATTTGTGGAGGGATTTGCTCGCCTATCCGGACCTCTCACAGCGTTGACTAGGAAGAATGCAGAATTTGTTTGGTCAGATAAGGGTGAGAGAAGCTTCCAAGAATCGAAAAACAGGTTGACGACTGCACCAGTGTTAGCGCTCCCAAAACTGCATAAGCCATTCGTAGTCTTCAGCGATGCGTCTAGATTCAGATTGGGTTGTGTCCTTATGCAGGAAGGACGGGTTATTGCTTATGCATCTCGTCAGCTAAAGGACCATGAGAAGAATTATCCGACGCACGATTTGGAATTGGCTGTGATTGTTTTTACTCTCAAGATCTGGTGACACTTTTTGTATGGGGAAGCTTGAAGCACTTGTTTTCCAAGAAGAATTTGAATGTGAGGCAGAGACGATGGCTGGAGTTAATCAGTGACTACCAGTCCGAGATCAAGTATCATTCGGGAAAGACAAATATCGTTGCTGATGCTTTGAGCTGAAAACCTCACTTGGAAGATGAAGCCGAGCCGTCAGAATTGGATTCTTTGCTTTGTGGGATGAGAAGGCTCCTTATTGAGAGTTCACAGCAAGTGGAGGTATTATCTTCAGTTCTTGATATTCGGGTAATTGATTTTGAGGAATTGAAGACTCTTCAAAGGAAGGATCTGAAGCTGCTAGATATCAAAAAAAGAGTCAGAAAATCTCGAGGGTCGTTGCACTATAGTATGGATAAAGATGGAATTCTTCGGTTTCGAGATCGTAGAGTGGTTCCCAAAGATTCAGAATTCAAGGAGCGGATCATGGCAAAAGCTCATGCGGCCCCTTATTCAGTTCATCCCGGCAATACAAAGATGTACCAGGACTTAAAGAAAAATTATTGGTGGGATGGAATGAAGAGGGATATTGCCTTGTATGTTGAGAAATGCCACACATGCCGTCAAGTCAAGGCCGTCAAAGACCCGCAGGTATGCTCCAAACCCTCCCTATTCCTGAGTGGAAATGGGATGACATCACGATGGACTTTGTATTGGGCTTACCGAGGACGCCTAGTGGCAAAAATTCTGTTTGGGTGATTGTTGACCAGTTAACGAAGAGTGCTCATTTCTTGCCTGTTAATAACACCGATTCCTTGGGTAAGTTGACCCGCTGTACGTCAAGAAGATAGTGCGGTTGCACGGCATAACGAAGAGTATTATGTCAGTTTTGAAAAATTTTGCAGGTAGCATTGGGTACTAAGTTGAAGTTCAGTACTGCATATCACCTGCAGACAGATGGCCAATCAGAGTGCACCATTCAGACCCTTGAAGATATGTTGCAGGCATGTGTTATGGAATTTCAAGGGAGTTGGAAAAACCACTTACCGCTCATAGAGTTTGCATATAATAACAGCTTTCATGCGACCATTCAGATGGCTCCTTATGAAGCTCTTTATGGGAGGAAGTGCAGATCGCCTTTATGTTGGGATTAAGTCGGGGAGAGTAGGATAATTGGACCCGAAATAATTCAAGAAATGCAAAGCCAAGTTCGGATCGTTAGGGATAAAATGGCGGCAGCTCAGAGTTGTCAGAAAAGCTACGCTGATACCAGGAGGAAAGAGTTATCTTTTGAAGAAGGTAATTGGGTTTATCTCAAAGTCTCTCCCATGAAAGGAGTTAAGCATTTTGGTAAGAAGAGGAAGCTGGATCCGAGGTATATTGGCCCTTTTCAGATTCTGAAGAAGGTAGGGTTCGTCACTTATAGAGTTGCTTTGCCAGAATATTTTGGAGATATTCATGATGTCTTCCACGTATCATCCTTGAAGAAGAGCTTTGGACAACAAGAGCCGCGCTTTGTCGACCCGAAGAGTATTCAGTTGCAACCAGACCTTACTTATGAGGTTGTTCCGTCGCAGATCATGGATTGGAAAGAGCAACAGTTGAGGTCCAAGATGATACCTTTGGTTAAGGTGGCATGGGGAGATCGTTAGCTCATAACTTCTCTTGGAAGAGAGTAGCTGACATGAGGGAGCATTACCCCTACTTGTTTGAGTAATAACGGTACGTTCTTAATTTTGGTCACATGTGGTTTTATGTGGAATTATGTGGCTTGTGTCAAGTTGGTGTTTGATCTTACAAATTTCGAGGATGAAATTTGTTTTTAAGGGGGCGAGGATGTGATGACCCGCTTTTACGTATATTTTCACTGAAGGGTTGTTTTTAATTTAATTAATATATTGGTTTATTTATTTTAAATTAATGTATTTAAATTGGTTTTTAATTTATTTGATGTTGTGTTTAACCTTATTTCTTTCCTCCATCTTTTCTTTTCTCTTTTACCTTTTCTCTTTTTCTCTTTCCTTTCTTTTTCTTTCTTTTTTTTCCTCCCTTTCTTCCCCTTGCGTTGACCCCCCCGTGCAATTTCTCTCTCTCTTCTCCCTCACACCGTTCACGTCCAGCCACCCAGACCCGCTGCTCGCCGGCGCCGTGAGCCACACCACCATCACCAATCTCTTCCCCTTCCTCCGGTGAACCACCCCACCAACTTTCATCCCCAACCGTGCCGCCGTTTAGCTGGAAAGTCACCATCAAGCTGAACGGCTTTTGCTCCGTTTTGCCGCCGTCGCTCCACCTCTGACCACCACCTCTTCACCACTTCATCACCAACTCCTTGCCATCCTAACCCACCCATTTTCGGCCTCGATCCGTCCCCGGAATAGTCCCCACGAGCTAACTCTCCAATTTGGGTATTTTGGCCTCCTACCGCCATTTTCGCCTCCACTCACGGCCAAACTCCACTTCCCTTAGCTTCATAAACATCCTTAGGCCATTCCCTATCAATCCCGAGCTTTGGTTTGTCCCCATTCAAAAGTGGGTATTTTACAACCCACGACCACAGTGAAATTTGACTGTTACATTGCTTTTCCTTCACCGTTTGTTGCACGCCGATCCATTGAAAATTAATATATAGTGCTGTAAGTATTTTTCAAACCCTACTTTTAGATTTAAATATATTTTTCTCATACAATAAATTATTTCCTGTTGGTTGGTTGATTCTGGACTGAGTCCAAGGAGTTCGGGGATCGGATGGATTGAGGACGGAGTTGCTTGATGTGTTGATTTGGATTGGTTGGTTGTTTTATTCCTTGAGGTTGCATTTATATTGCATTTATGCGCATTTGATTTTAATTGAGAAAATCGTGTTTTGTTGGCGTAAATGGATTTCGGGTGTGTGTGTCTCACGAGCCCAAGCCGGGATGGGTTATTATCTCGGTGGAGCTCCTTTGGTCACTTGAGAGTAGATAATACTGAGTGACATCTCCTGGATTGCTCGTTTAGGTCGACGACCTGATCGCACGATACAGTAACGTTGTCGTGTCGACTCCGTGGTCCCTAGAGTGGCGGGGACTAGAGCATGGCTTGGCCAGGTACGCGCTTGGCGCAAGTCTAGGCATCGCTCGTTTAGGTGTCACACGCGTAGTCGTTACTTGCGGTGTGGCACAGAGCCAGGGTATGCGGATAATCCCTAGGGGAGATCATGGTGCATGCATAATTGGATCGTTTTTATGGTTTTCGGATGCAAGCCATTT
This sequence comes from Carya illinoinensis, assembly GCF_018687715.1. Lineage (NCBI taxonomy): Eukaryota > Viridiplantae > Streptophyta > Magnoliopsida > Fagales > Juglandaceae > Carya > Carya illinoinensis. The sequence goes on from NC_056765.1 coordinate 22,605,930, forward strand.
TCTGGGAAAATGGCAAAGTTTGGTTTTGAGGTTTTTGATCCATTTTCTGGAAAAATGGTGGTTTGGGCCATTATCTGGGATAATAGCGAGGCTTGGTTTTAAGCGATATGTTTTTGTGGGCCAAATGGGTTTTTGGCGTGGAAAAATATGGCTTTACGGGACATGTGCACTAGCTTTTCTTTCATGCATATTGTTTGAGTTTATATGTTTTTATCTAGTGGTGTTTGGATTTTACTTCCTGCGGCACCATTTCTGGTACCGTAGATTTTGGTGTAGAGATCGAGTAAGAGGAGGAGGAGGTCGAGCCCGAGGATGCGGCTTCGCCGGAGTTCTGAGTCGAGTTTATGTTTTGTATTTGGCTTTGAAATAATATTTGTGTTTTGTAATATTTTAATATGGATGTCTTGATCAGTTTTGTGTTAAAATAAGAAAAATTCTAGTACTTAGTTATATGACTTCGCTATCCGCTGCGTGTTTCTTCATGCACAATTGTTGCTTATACACACACTTGGCACACGTCGATAGGGTGGTGACCCGTGATGTCATCATCCGGACGTCTCGATTTCCCCGTGTTCGTGCATGGGGATTTGGGGGCATCACATGACGGGCGTCGTGCAGTAACTCGGGATTAGTCTCGAGTTATGTGACGTGACATATGTATAATTGTAGATGCGGTCATGTCTTGTTAAGTGTCCGGATGAACTTGTGCAGGCCCGAAAAGTAGGAAGAGTCCTACCGACCAAGTCTAAGCAAGTTGGTATCAGAGTATGTAGCTTGTTTATACAAGCGAGTGTTCATTGGACTATAAGTTGATCTTAGGTGAAAAAGGGATCAGGTACATGTGCCTCTGGCGAGACACGTGTGCCGGACAGGTTTACTATATGTAATGGGTAATCTATCCTGAGCATAGTTACACGGTGTTTTAGCCCCAGAGTTGGCTTAAAGCTGTGTGGCATGTATGGATGGGAATGAGAATTGAGTATGGGCTAGGATACATGAAGGTAGTAATGGGTAAGTTGCCTAGGATTGGGATGCATGACTTAGTCAGTCTGAGTCATGCGTCAACATTTTGTTGATAGTAGAATAAGATGAAGGTCTTAGTGTCTTAACCCTTAGGTGAATCACGAAGGTTCACTTTAAGAAATAATACTCTGAAGGTTTTAACATAGTAAATGGCACGTAAGAGCCTAGGGATGGAAGGAAAGTGTTTCAAGTGAAGCATAGTTCTTTTTTTAGTATAGTTGCTTATACATTAGATAGAGAATGACGTAAGGTTATGTGTATACATGTAGGTTGCCATCTGACACGCATACGAATGGACTGCATGGAATGAGTATGGCATGAAGTCCAGGTAAGTATTGCGTTCATACTCTTCTAGAGTTTTCTAAATAAAAGAAGATTAAAGCGAAAGGCTTTTCTTTACAAAACATGCTTTATGAAAAAACGCTAAGTATAAGTTTTCAAGTATACATATGTAACGGCCCTCCTTGGCAGCTTCTTTTCACACACCCAAAGTATGTAAGAGTATGCACGTGGATAGATGCTATATGTGGTATGTATTGTATGTATGTTCACGAAATGAAATGAGAGGGCCTCGACCAGAAGAAACTGTTTTAAAATGTCTCATGCTTTTAAAATGACTTCTTTGAATGAAAGGACTGAAGGACTATAAGAACTGTAAAAAATTGTAAGAACTGAATGAAATAATTGTAAAGGACTAAATGGACTGAAAAGGAATGAAAGGATCGAAAGGAATGAATAGACTAAATGCTTAATGTATGAAAATATGTAACGACCATATGAATGGAATGGAAAGGTACCGAAGGAATGGACTGGGCAGATTGCAATGCCAGATAAGTAGTACTAGTAATGCACCTCGTGCTGCACCCTGACGAAATTGATTCCCAACTCATGGCCACGGGCAGAATCAAGTCTAAAAGACGGCTAATCCCACCACACGGGGCGTAACAGTGTGCAACAGCCAATGAAAGTGATAAAAAAGAATGTATGCATGTACGTATGAAAAGATGTATGCATGAAAAGACTCTTTAAGAAATGAAGACAGCGAGACGTGGGGAACTGTTTTATAAAAGAAAACATTTTCTAAAGAAAAACCCACCTCGCAACGTTTTAAAATGAACTGAATGTCTATGTATGATATGTATGATATTTACGGAGTGATGAATGCATAACTAAAAACCTATATTGTTATATTTTAACTGTATGAAGAAATGTTTACGAGTCATCGACTCATTTTAGTTTTAATGTGTGTCCTCCTAGGAACAAGATGAGCATGAAGCGTCAAGACAAGTACAGCCCAAGGGGAAGAGCACGAAAGTCTAGGCATGCTCTTTTGTACGAGAGACTTTAATTATAAAAATTTAATGTTTTCCGCTATAACTTTTTTAATTAAGGAAACAAGTCTTATTTATAAACATGGAATCTTTTGTATCCTAGCACGAAACGAAAGAAAATTTTAAAAGGAACCATAATTCCTATCTATTTTCTTTAAAATTATTTTCTAAAGGACCCACACAAGGACGAGTGTTACACTTGATATGTCCATTTTATTGCTTATCTTTTTCTGCAATGAATAGGGTAACGATTTTTCTGTAAGGACTTAAGGAACAAGATCCATGTAAGGTTTTTGCTTTTTCTCGCAGTAAAGAAACACTAATTTTTCTATATGGATCAAACTTTTTTATGTCTACCAAGAAGAGACCACTTTACTTTTAGTACTAGGTTAAACTAGTATTAGTCAATTTAAGGTTAGAACTCTGCCTTTGGATAGCATCCATGAGACTTTGTGGAATATACATAGTGAATAAAATGTGAAAAATAAGTTCCTCACAGTGTAATAGAATTTGACTTTGGCAAAATGAGCCATGAGATCTACACTTACATTGTAGACTACAAAGTAGGAAAAATAAAAAATAGGGAGTTGTTCCATATCAAAGTATAGGAAGTGTGAAGAAGTGAGTACTCAAAACTGAGCACACCAAGCATGATCTTTGCCCAACTCAACAAAACTAAAACTAAAAAATAAATAAAGCAAAAAAAAAAAAATTACTTGCTTTTTTTTTTTTTGCCCAAAATAATGAAAAAAATATATTTATGTTAAATGCATGTCCTAGACTAATGATGTGCAGGAAATAATAAAAAACGCAAGTGTGCCTATCACATAGTGTCACACACACTAATGGTTTTCCTTCTTGGCAATGTTCACCCCTCATCTTCTTTGACCACCCATTTTGTTTTAAGTTTTGAGCAATTCTTTTCATCATCACTACTTTTTATGATATTTTCTTTGTTGTGAAGACAAAATTCAAATAGTTCACCTAGCTTTAAGATTATGGAGGTTATTTGATGACTTAACTCTTAGACTTGGTTTCCCAATGTCTTTACCTTTTTCTTTGATTTTCTTTCACCTCCATTTTTAGTACTTTACTCAAATTAAAGCAATATAGCCTTATATGACCAAAAATACCACAATAAGGAAAAGTAGGCACAAACTTACCTCCAACCTTACCTCGATTCAACTTCTTTGAGGTTCATGATTCATGTGGCTTTTCAAAATAATTTGACATTGACACGACTTCTCTCGGAGCATCCACAACTTGGCTTCTTTTAATAGACACAATACTTCTAGAGGTAGTGGCAACGGATGATAAGGCTTGAGCATCTTTGTCTTGGGAAGTGTTATACCCCAAACCAATATAGTCACAGCTGGACTTTTGACTACTTAACATCTCATCCAACTTCTAAGTTGCTGAATTTTGTTGACACTCTTGAGAACTCTTCAATATGTCTAGTGCATCATTTCGAGTCTTCAATCTTAATATCTCAACCTCAAAAATTTTCAGTGCCTTAAAAAGATTGTTCTTTTCATTCTCCACTGTTGTGGGTTCGTAAAGTTTCTTCTTAAACATTTTCAGTTTGACTACTTCTTCACATAAATCATTATAAGCATCTTGTATGCTTAGCTTATGGTCAGAATCAACAAGAGCTATATCTGAGTCAGTATCATCAAATTTACTTTCATGTTTTGTTAGCACAATTTAAAGAAAAAAAACCATCAACAATAGTTGCAAAAGCCATAAAGGAACCTTCATCATCAGATGATGAACTAGAAGTTTCAGATTTTGAAGTGTCACTAAGCATGAGATTTAGTTTGGGCATTCCACTCTTATGTGACCATAGCCAGAACATTCATGACATTGTACTTTGTCATTTTTCTCATATTTTTTCTTTATTCCATTTTTCTTTTTTACTTTTCTTTGCAGGAAATTTCTTACCTCTTTTTGTTTTCCACTAGCTTTCTTGTTAAATAAGAATTTTCTAAATTTCCTTGCAATGAGATATATATCTTCATCATTCAGATTTTCTCCATTAAAAAAATCTTCTCGATCTTCTTTCATAGTTTTAAAGAAATAGACTTACCTAATCTTGTTTGAGAAAATGAAGACTCATATGTTTGCAAAGAATTGACTAGTTCTTCAACTTTAATAGCATCCAAATCCTTACTTTCCACAATGGCAGTAACTTTTGGGCAAAATCTTTCTAGCAGTGACCTTAAAATCTTCCTCACAACTGTTGAATCTTCCACCATCTCCCCTAGATTAAATTTGAAATTCACAATATTATTAACTTTAGCATAAAAATAATTAAAGCTCTCATCTATGAGCATTTTAATCTGATCAAATCTTGAGGTTAGCAACTGTAATTTTGAAGTTTTTACAAATCCTGTCCCGTCACGCGTAACCTCCAAAATATCTCAAACTTCTTTGGCAATCTCATGCATGGAGATTCTTTCAAACTCTTCAAGAGATACAACCATGAAAATAGCGTTAAGTCCTTTGTTATTCTTGTTACAAATGTTGATCTCATCTCTAGTTCAAGCATCAAGAGTTCTCTCGGGCTTAGTCCATCCTAGTTCAACTGCTTACCACACACGTTCATCTAAAGACTTGAGGAAAGCCCTCATACGAACTTTCCAATCAACATAGTTTTCCCCACCAACGCCTAGTGGGACATATATCACACTTGAATGAGTGAAACATGCTCTGATACTAATTTAAATTACTCAAATGTCCATGTATATTAACTCAAAGATCTATCAATTCACTAGACAAATTGGTTGGTGGCTGGATGTTTGCTGCTACATGCATGGATGGTGGTGAACAATAGGAACTGTGGCTCTTGATACCAAATTGATGCAGGACCTTGCAATATAGCAAATAAAATAGAATTCTAGGCTCCTAGCGTCTCACCAGATTTCTCTCATCTCAGGATCTAGTAAGAAATTTCATTAATGAGCAAAAGTGTCTCTTTTCTACATCTTAGATCCTTCAACGGACCAAATAATTTACTCAACACCAATTGTAAATATACTAGGATTTCAAATGAGACTCAAATAAAAACTATAAATAGCCTAGACTCAAAATGATAACTACTGCTAGACTCCTAAAGAAAACAACAACTAGCCAAAACATGGCATGGGCATTCTTCCCAATATTGATAACTACTAACAGGGGAGTTTACTCCCTTATTGACAACGACGACTCCTTCATATGCTACGAGACTGATCCTTCGACTGGGACATTGTCACTAACAGTGACAAAATAAGTCAACAGAAGTTGCAACTAAATCACAATTGATAACACTCTTTAATGTTGATGCTGATACAAAGTTGATTGGCAACGAACACTAGGACACCACCACTGGGAAATTGTATGAGCCTCAAAAAAATCTAAAGAAGAAGAATTATTAGCAGCTTTTGTTTGGGTGACTCTCATTACCAATTAGATGTGCCGAAGGAAGGATATGCGTTGCATGTTTTGAATCTGTCTGAAATACAACATGATTGACTAGATTCCTTATACTGTTATTTTCTGCTAGCTTCATGATTTCTCTAGCTCCATCCTTGCTTTTGAAGTAGTCAATATATGCTACACAAAAAATATCTGCTGGGTTCACAAACATGTGAGGAGTCCAAGGAGATAATAAAGCAAGATGTTCCTCCATTCGAGCAAGATTCCTAGGTTCCGCAGCAAGGGTGAGGCCTGCCCTGAGCATATGACGTACACCGAGGATTCCAGTCTTCACTTTCTCATTTTCTAGCATCTTTATGGAGGAAGGTACGAAAGATAGGAATGGAGGATTAAAAAGATAAGCTTTAGGATACCATTTCATATTGAGAATCATCTTCTTTCCAACAAGCAATGCTATAGCTGACCCCAATGAATGTCCAGCCAACCATACATTTCGATCCCTATTCGCCTTAACTAAATGCTCAACATGATTCAGGGCAAGTTTAAAGTGACTGCTCTCTTCAAGTTTGTGAAAAAAGCATTTGAAGTCTAATGTGATGTCATTCCTCATTGTCTCTGGCATGAGGAGTGTTCCCCGGAAGGCAATAACATATTCTGGGGCGTCAAAATCACCTGATGCATATTTGCCATTGTATTTACAAATGGCATCAAATATGCACTTGTCATCATCTATGAGACGTTCATCTAGGTGGAAGTTGAAGGAAGTCCACCAAGGTTCAGCATTATCTTCTGGATAACTACCAAGGTTCTTCCTCTCGTGGTCCATTTCTAAGGAGTATACTCCTTGAACTAAGCCGACAACGATGGATCTCTGGTGATCTATATTTTTCCTGCAACAAGATTAAAACTAGGCATCTTCATTTGAATTCTCCAGCAGTATTTTAAAATCTAGTTGATGATAATCCTATGGAAAAAGCTGCTAAGGTTTGCTTTATCATTAATATTGTAGAATTTCAAGAAGCACTACAAGAAATCGGGTCTTTTCCAGCGAATTTATTGTTGCTACAAATAAAATAGCTGAAATAGTATATTAAAAGCAGCGATTTTAGTACGCTACAGGTTTTTAAAATAGTAATTTTCTTTTAAAATTTTTTGCAACGATTTTTGACTTATTGTAATGAAATTTTTGCTGCTTAAGAAAATTACTGTTCACTACCGAAAATTACAGTGATTTTTTGTGTTAATACAACAACTTTTGCTGTCAGGGGTAGAGTTAAGTTTAAGCAGTGCACTTATCTTCGCTACAACTGAGACTGACGCGCCAAACACCAATTTCACTTTTAATTTCCCCCCAACTTTTTTTTTTCCCCATGTTTGCTCACTCCGACCGATTTCCCCAACCTTCTACACTTCGAGTCTTTGATACATTCCCACCAACAATATCGTAGCTCAATCCACCCAACCGAAAACAAATTTATCGCGTTCAAGAGTGGCTTGAGCTCCTCGACCTCTAGTCACTGTCGCGTTTCTCCCATTCGCATTTTGGGTTCACCAAATTCTAAGAACCAATTTTGATCTCCCAATCATAAGTTCTAGTGTGCACACGGCCTTCCATGCTATTTGGTTATTGTCTCCGTTTGGGAAGCTGAAGGACTACGTTTCCACCTTCACTGGAATAGACAATTCCAGCCCTCTATCTGTAGTCTAAAGTTATCAGTCCTCTATTTTGCAAGAATGATCAAACGATTGTCCAGGTATCCACTAAATTTATGAAACCCCTTTACGAGTAGGTTGCATTACAAAAGTTGTCGTAAAATTGATGTACACTTGTACTTTTTGGGTGATGTGAAACTGATGTGCATGTGCGTTTGCCTGAGGTATACTAGTTGTGTATCTGCCTCTTGTGTTTGGATTGCTCAATCAGTTGTGTGTATTAGATAATTTTAGTATTAAGCAAATAGAACTTCTTGTAGTTGAACCAGAAGCATGTTGATTTCAACAACAACACCCAGAAAATGTGTTTGGTCATAGGTTTCCTGTAGGTTTCCAGCGTGATTTTCCTTCTAACAATTTGTATGACAGAAGATTTAAAAATAGATACATTATAACAGAACATCAAAATATGTATAAGAGATGCTACAAAAAAACAAAACGCTGCAATACAAGTTGTTATGAATTAATTAAAGAATGTTCCTTTCTCCATCTCATGACTGGTGGGATTTGGTCCTGTTTTTCCAACTTATTTGCAATAAGTAACTTAGTGATATATTTATAGAGCCAAGCAATTAAATGTCTGTTTAATGAAATGTGGAAAGCCCCAACTTCTCTCCAAAATTATCAAACTGCCATACTCTATAAATAAGATAGGAGCATCTTCATTGTTTGCTGGGTGTTATGCTGCTCTAAATACTTAAAAATAAACATTGGCTGAACAGTTTTTGGGATTGAATAAAGTAGAGTAAGATGTATCCTCTTGCCCCCACTATGGGCATCTCTTTCAATCAATATAGGAAGGTTTAGTACGTGTCATTATATGTAGTTTTATCATACAGGCCTGATTATGGCATTCGTTAATAAATTACAGCAAAAACTGGCTAGAGTCTAACAGTCAATTCTCATATTTTTAAAGCCTAGAATGATTGCCTTAAAACTAATGGAAAACAAAACCCTTACATATTAGTTACAATCTTTTATGATGATCACTGAAAAGTCACAATGCAGTGAGAAGCTGCCACATTTTCTTTTCAGATGAATAATATTACTAAATATTGTTCATATTAGTGCTTCCCATTATACATATATAATAGGAAGTTTCCACCCATCGATATTTAGTAATATCTTTAGTGCATTTCTCTATTTTTATAGCAATGAATATCATGCCTTCAGATCCTCTACATGTGTTTAATGAAAGTTTTATATTTCAAATTACTAAAACTTATATTGAAAAAAAAAAAAAAAAAAGAGCTTAAAGATCAATTAGTGGCCTTCAGCTTGTGTTTTCTGCATTCTACTAGCCTTTGTGACAGCTTGCACTACAAACTTAATCTGTTGTGTCGTTTTTGTGGATGTGCAGTGGGATTTAGGGCACAAAACATTAAAGTTCTGTTTTAATGCATCTGAGTTGTGGTTCTTTTCTGTGCATCTGTGTTGTGGGTCTATTGTGGGGGTAGTTGGTTGCTGTCTTTTGCCACTGACCAAGACTCTTGCATTTTATTTTATTTTCTTTTTATTGTTTTTTCTGATCTAATCTCTTCTCATGCATTCTAATTTGAATTGATATTAATGCTTGTGGCGACTCAAACTCAAGAGCATAATTTAGTCCAATGAATGAGTTAGATGGCAAGGAAAACTTAACTAGTATATATTAGCATACTTATTATGCAGATCACTTAGAACTCTGACACAGTAAGAAGCTGCCTGTATTCAGGGATGAATAATCTTATTCATATGACTACATAATTACACTTCAATTTATGTAGTATATTAGAAGAGCTTCCATGTAGTAAGCATATTACATGGAGGCTGTTTCTTCCTATACATTCATATACATTAAGTGACAGCCTCCACCCATTAATTTCTTTAATAAACTTTGGACTTTCCTTAGAGCCTCCATTACTCTTAAGAGATTTTTTTGACACTCTTAACTTGGACCTCCACTTACCTTACTAGCAACCCTGCAGTTGTGCCAATGATGACTTGAGGACTCTAATGAGTACAATCTCTCATTGACTGGGCTTCAGAGCAAGACTTCATTCTAGAAACACTCCCAATTGTCTTCCTTTCAAGTGCACTTACGAATTCATATATAGGCTTTAACAATTACAATCTCAACCATTTCCTAAAACCATACTTTTAGATGAAATTAAATGACAATCCATATTGATTCCTGTGATCAATATTGATAATTAATGAAATGATAAACTAGGCTTTCTAGTTTGTAGAGAAAAAAAAACTATTTCAGAAAATAAACTCCTGTAAGTAGGGAAAGATTTTATTATATTAGTAGCAAATTGGAAAATAAAATGCTATATGAAACTTAAAAGGGAAATTAAATGCTTAATTTCTTTGATTTTAGTAATTATGGGCATTGTTATATAATATTTTCTTATTTTTACAAGTTTTAGAATCCTGATAAAAGATGTTCAATTATATTTCCCACTACCTTTGTAATGTGTAAAATCATGTAGTCATTCCTAACCTAATAATTTAGTAATTTTTGATTTGACATGGTCACCAAAACATTGTTCCTAGATCGAAGGACTTGACTAAAATTAATAAAAAATGGTAGGTCCCACTATTTTGTTGGAGAGATTGACACGTTTGCTAGTGTCCCAAAACTAGCAAATCATTACCAGTTTTAAAACACTAACCTGATGACCCAAAACAGCCATACCTTAAATACTTTCTCACTTTAGCAATGCTAGCTACCCCTTGATACTTGCATACAAACTTTCATGGCGATAAAACAAAGGATGGCTAATTCTACACAATCCCATGTAATCATCAAAACTCTAATGACTCCTTCAGTTACCCTAGCTAGCTGTTTGTCTCCATATCTAGCTTATGCCATAAATTGTATATAACAGAGGTTTCTATCTTTTTCTGTTTAAAAAAATTACTAAAAGTAGTTTGAATTGATATTGGGGTCTATGTTAAATTAAAACATTCAGGTGAGATGTGGCCTAGCGTTTTTGCAGCTTCTATGTATGATTGTTGTGCTGTGCAGTACTATCCTGCCTGACAGCAGGCATAATGCAATCTCACCTCAAGTACCATACATCTTTTATGTCTTGTCAAACCCAGACACCTTAACCTAATTAATTTTCATTAGTATAGTCTCCATTGGATATGCTGCAGGGGCATTTGTTTGTAATTGATATCGCTTGTAGGGCACATGGACCAAATCCTTATGTGTAGCAAGGTCATTTCATATAAAAATGGGATCTGTACATGGCTGTTATTTTCACCTACTTGATCTGTAGAGGGACGTTTCAGTTGGAGACTTAGTGTAGCAATGTCTTGATGTCTTATGGGATTGGGTCCAAACTCGTTCTTTTATTATATAGAGATGCTAATCTTTTACATAATACCAATTAAGTAATCAACCTTGCTTGTCATATATATGTGAATCCAACCTGATTATTGTAAGGATAGTCAACCATTCTGGATCAACACGAGTAGGTGATTAATTTTAGAGTGCAAGTTGAAGAAAACAATTAATAGGACAAAAAAAAAATATTACTAAAACTTGATAGTACATGCATGTTTTCTTGTGTGCACTAAACTATATATCATTGACTTAAAGTTATTTAAGTCAATGATATTTAAATGAGGCAACAAACATTTTGACACCAGATCTAATAACACATATCCCTTTTTCACTTTGAAAGGATGAAAATCTCCCTCTAAGATAGTCTGAATTTTGACGAAAGTTTTCATATTCTCGATTCCCAACCACATCTCCTCAATCTATCCAATGGACCACTGAAAATGTCAAATCTTTGACTGTGTTTACTAACATGGGTTCTAACCTTTTTTTAATACGTTATATGGTTTTTTACTTTCTTTTCTTTCATTACACATTGTGTAATCTATATATACAGTGGATTTTTGTTTATGTTTTCCGCATACTCTCCTCTTGCAGCCTTGGTTTTATTTTCTGTTCTACATTATTACCTTAATAATAATAAAAAAACTTGTTAATGGAAATTGTACTCTTTCCTTACATTAATAATGTTGCTGTTTCCTTGAAGGGTACTTTTGTCTACCCTGCACTTGCTTTGTCTACCCGTCTCTTATATGCTTTGGGTTTGTATTAGTTTAGGGTCTTGCATCAATTTTATTTATATTTAATTTTAGAATTTAAACCGGTAGCTGAAATTACCAAAAGTCATTAAATATGTCTTGATTCTCCATCAATACATATGTTGTACATCTGATCCCCTCATCAGTAGCTTCTTGTCTTTTATGTTTTGCTACCTTTCCTTGCATTAACATTGCTGGTATCCAAAGCAGTACCCATCAATATTCTTGCCTGAATGTGATCATTTAGATCATGAATAATAGCTTGCTGACCGTTTTCATCCAATAACTTTTGATTGTTTTGGTATGTGTATATATATAGTACTAAAATGAATACTATATTGGTGATTTTTGTATTCATATATATATATATATATATATAATTTATGTGATTAAATCAGGACTAGGATTGTATGCCAATCGAATATTTAATGTATGGCTTATATAGTACATTCAATCTGGTTGTTTATGTTGCCTTTTGTTTTTCTGAACCATTGGAAATGTGTGGCTTCAACAGGTGTGTGGATTTGATATTTCCTTTGTTGTGTAGAATGATTATTCTTGTGGTAACTCTCGGTTAGCTTCAAATCAGCAGAAGTATAGACTTCAATTTCTTTGGTCCAATACCACTAAATCATTTGCTGGAATTTGTAGCACCAAAGTTCATAAAGATGCATTAAACTATGGTCATTCCTTTGGAAATCGACCAATAAACAACCAAAGTTTGGTTGCTCTCTCACTCCCATGTCTATTCTTTTAATTTTGTGAATGTTACTAAATATTTACTGATATGATCCAGCGAGAACGAACACATGTACATATGGAAATGAGGATCGCAAATCATTCAATATAATTTATAAGTTGATTAGACCTCTTTTGACTTTATACATGTCAAACCCTCATTCATATCATTTTGGGCACATAAAAAAACTAACAGCTCCCCTTGACCAAACTTTCCTTTATGTCTTTCAAACGCTTTCCACGTGCTCATTACATATTTATCTATTAGAACTTACCTATTTGTTTTCCTTCTTAATGGCCCAAGTTAGTAAAAGTTGTAGCATATAAAAATATTCATGTCATTATTATTATTATTATTATTATTATTATTATTATTATTATTATTATTATTATTATTATTATTATTATTATTATTATTATTAATTATTATTTTCTGATAAAGGGTGTTTGCTGAAAAATTTATACTGACCAATCTATTGAGCACTTAAGTCAGTTTGTTTCGCTTTACATGCATTGGGATATTGTGATAATTTGCTATGCTAGATCCTGAAGTGAGTTCAGAGATTGTCGTGTAAGTCAAGTTAGAACTCTTAGATTTGCGTATCCATCTTGCACTCTAATTTTTAATATTATTTGACACTCTTTCCTTTCACAAACCAGGAGTGGCAGTTTTTTCAGTGTTCGTGTACTCATATAGTAGTGTATATATATTATATTTACTATAATACAGACTGTTGGTAATGGTATTCCTAGTAAACATATTTGGGCTGTCTAACTTCCATGGAAATCCCATACGGATTGCTGCTGAGCATGGATAATTTTTGAGGTACACACTTCCCACTTTGTTCTCTCTGAAAGAGTGGATATATGCATTCCTCTTGCTGCTCTTCACAATGGTTGATTTGATTTTGATGACTCATAATGATAGTATGGGATCTGGATGTCACATGGGCTAAGTGGATAATGTGTGTAGAGCATAGGAATGAAAGTTCATTTGTTCAATAATTGAATTTGCTAGTTTTGTTTGGACATAAGAATGAGCCATAGTAGATCCCTTTAAAACTATTTGTGAGAAAAATCAATTCAAAATTATCCGGTTATTTTCAATATTAGCGCATGCCTTTGGTCCTGGAGACTCACTTGATGGTTTTTGGTTATTGCAAAGTTGGTGGCAGATGCTTAATTTTTTCTGTTAATGAAAATAGATAATGTCTACCACATGGCTGGGAACCTTTGCATTATCGAGTGCTAGCTACCTTGAAGATCAAGACAAAACAAGAATCCCATCCTAATGGTTTGAAAGATGATAACACCTACAGAAAAATCTAGCTAGATTTATTTAGAATGGGTTTCAAATGCTATGTTCTAGTTGTTCTGCTTTTGTGGTAAACACAACTTAAAAGAGGAATAAATGGGGATTTTACATGATGGTTTTGCTCACATTGAAGAGAGACTGTTTTGAAAACAAATATATGGTTGTGTTATTATTTGCTGTTATTTATTGATGATATGTTCTAGTTGCAATTTGTAAACTGCATGCTAGGATTTTCTGGGTCACTTAAATTTTCTAGCCACTTTAGCTGAATCCAAGCTTTGTGGGGTTCTCATGTTACAAACATTATAGATTTTAAGCCTAACCATCATCTATGCACTCTAAAGACAGCAACAGCTCCTAGTTTTTGTGTTTCAAACTTTTCTTTCTAGAGTAATTCCTGAGTAACACTTATGTTTAAAGAGAACTTTAACTGTTTTAAACGAGTCATTTGTGTGTGGCCATTTGGATGTCAGCTAACATTTGTTATGTCCACTTTAGCTGAATCCAATATGCTATTTGGGGGTTCTAGCATTGGAGATGTAATATGCTACCATGGTACCATGGCTTTGTATGTTGCAACTAACATGAATGTCAACCCATTTTGTGAATTGCTCTATCACCCTTACCGTTGCATCAACAGTCAAGTAAGAAGGGAAGGTAATAGAGTTCTGAAAGGCACTAATTACTGGTTGAGCAAACCCTATCTATAAACATTTTACAAAGGGGGAAAGCAAACCTTGGAGTTGGAGGAATTCTGCTCTATTTAGATCAAATTTCCCGAGATTCTTGCAATCCCTTGTAAGACTCCTTTCACCTTCAACAACCTGGTATCATAATAGGAGCATCCAACTTTTAGATTAACAGTTCAAGAAAGCTAACACACAACTAGTTGAATTTTCATAAAAACAACTTGGAAGAAAAATAAACAACATGCCGGTACCATACTTGAATGGACACGGTAGTCTGCTGATCCTGGTAAGTGGTAAAAACTGCAATTTCTTTGTTGGGATAATAGTGTCTCTTGGGATCAACTTGGTCATCACTCCACCAACAGTTTCAATTCCAAGGGTTAGTGGAGCCATGTAACAGGAGAAGGATATCATTAATCAGGAATCCCACAAGGCACATTGTCAGTGCTGCCCATATAGTTCAGCTACATTATGGTAGCACCGTCTTATGGATAACATAATTGCAAACATATAATATGAAAAGAAAAGTAGTACCTTTAGTTTCTTCACCACCCTCTCCACTCAATATGCTTCCTTGTACAGCAGCACCATAAGCAACTGCCTCATCTGGGTTCACAGCTTTGTTCGGTTCCTTTCCATCAAAATAGTCCTTAAGAAGCTGTTGAACCTTTGGAATCCTAGTGCTTCCACCAACAAGCACAATTTCATCATTAACCAGTTCTTCTCCAAACCGACATCTTCCATAGCCTTCTTAAGACGTCCCATGGTCTTTCTAAACAAATCATTAATTCAGCTCCTCAAATCTAGCTCGAGTCAGTGGTTCAAAGAGGTCAACACCTGCATAAAGTGATTCAATCTCGACACGGACTTGGTGTCGGCTGCTAAGAGCTCTCTTGGCGTGCTCACTTTCCCTCCTCAGCTTCCCAAGAGCTCTGTTATCCTTGCTGATGTCCTTGCCATACATATACATATCAATTTGATGAAATAGTCCATAATTCTATGATCAAAATCCTCACTTGCAAGGAAATTGACCTTCCTTAGAGCATGAAATTTTAACTTATAGGGGAGCTTAATACAAACACTTCTGTCTCATAAAAACCAGACACTTGGCATTTGCGCTGCCTGCAAAATACTCTTAAATCTGCCTTTCTTATGATAAATAAAACATACTGAACCAGTAAACAGTGTTTCATACACAATCTGAAACCCTCTAGGGTTTGTTGCAGTCAAAGTAGTCAAATCACCCTAATTAATCATAGGAGACTGGAAACTTTCAGACTTAATCAAAATTTTATATAGGCAGCCAAGAACATATATAATATACTACTCCTTTCAGTCCATGTCTTCTCTTACAGAAAACTTAACAACCAATTAAACAATGGCTAAGAATATATGGTCTAACCTCTAAGATGAGTGTCTCCATT
The DNA here is from genome assembly GCF_018687715.1 of Carya illinoinensis. Lineage (NCBI taxonomy): Eukaryota > Viridiplantae > Streptophyta > Magnoliopsida > Fagales > Juglandaceae > Carya > Carya illinoinensis. The sequence goes on from NC_056765.1 coordinate 22,621,672, forward strand.
AGTGACAAGAACCTCAAAAACACCATTATCAATTGTCAATATATACTAACATCAAATGTCCCACCACCAAGGTCAAACACAAGGATGTTCTTTTCACCACCCTTCTTGTCTAGACCATAAGCGATGGCAGCAACAGTTGGTTCATTGATAATTCTGGCAACATTTAGTCCAGCGATGACTGCCGCATCCTTGGTAGCCTGCCTCTGGGCATCATTAAAGTACGCTGTATGTTGGAACAAATATAAGAATTAGTGTAATTGAAATTAATGATAGGGTTTAAGAAAGTAGAAATTAATCTATACCAATGGAGTAAAAGTATTAGGTACACAGTTGTTACTTTCTTTAATCACCAAGAACTGTCACAACGGCATCCTTGATTTTCTTCCTAAGGAATGCTTCAGCCATTTCCTTCATCTTACTCAGAATCATGGCACTGATCTCCTCACTTTGTAAACCTTGGTCTCACCATCCTTAATCTTCACTTGAATGTAAGGCTTTCCATCCTTGTTCACAATCTTGTATGGAACAAGCTTCATGTCTCTCTGAACCTCCTTGTCTTCAAATCTGTGTGTTTATAGAAAAGCCTGTCATAATGCAATTTCCAAACAAATGGATATATAATCAGAAATCAACAAGTTGATAAGGATGAAATACTTTCTTCCGATAAGACTCTTGATGTCAAAAATGGTCCTTTCAAGGTTGATGGCTGCCTAGTTCTTTGCAGCCTCACCGATTAGTCTCTCACTGTCAGTAAAAGCAACCCATGAAGGGGTGATACAGTTTCCTTGGTCATTCGCTATGATTTCAACATGACCGTTCTTGTAAACACCAAATATGAGTTTTAATTGTATTTGCAAGGCTGGAACTTTGGCTTTAATTTCATTTGTAACTTGACTAAGTTTAGTTTATATTTAAAACTCCTTCCTTTTTCCCGCTCTTACTTCACGTTTAGCACCTAAAAAGATAGCAGCAAACACACTTCCCAATTCTGAAATTTTCTGCATCAGAAATATATCATGGTTTCTTTCAACTTCATCTATCCTTACATTTTCCCCCTAATACTTGTTTAGTTGGGTGTGTAACTATGTGGGTGATGATTGAAACATGCAATATTTGTGCTAGAGTCTGCTTGAGATTATGACTTGTTTTTCTGCTCTGTTTTGTTCCATGCCGACAGCCTTACCAAAAAATTATTCTGCTATAGTTTTAACAATAGTAGTATGCTCTATGTGAATCAGTCTTCGAATATGTTTAGGCCTCCATTTATGTGTTAAACTGTAAGATATCAGTATGAATTGTTTTACCTTCTACTCAAGCTAATAACTAAGTAAACCTCTGAAGGTTTCAATAGAAATCCTTGGTTTATCAAGAACTATCTCTTCCTCTATTTATGCTATGTCTACCCACAAATCATGCTTATTCCTAATTGGAAATAAACACTAGTTCATTGCTTGTGTAGTTGGGATTATAGTTGAAGGGGGGGGGGGGGGGGGGGGGGGGGTGGTTTGAAACAGGTATACAACTAACTTATTGGCTTGTCAAGCTAGTGCAGAAAGTTTGACATGACTTTAGCTTTGAATGTATACTCTTAAGTTCTAGCCCCTTAGTTTGCATTTATCTTATCTCTTTAACTCAACCTCAAAATGTGACATTAGGAAAACCAAATGACCTTAAAATCTAAGACCAAAACTGCTCTAAGTAGCTAGAGCCGAGAGGAACATTAATTATAGCTCCTCTCTTCTCTTTCACCTGATTCCTCTTAATTTTTACCTCAAAAGGGGTTCTATTGATCCTTTCAGGCTTCTGGCCAACATTATGGGTCCATGAAATATTTTCATCTTAGTAATTTTATATTCTATAAGTTGTCGTGTGTATATGATTATATGGGGTCATGTGTTGGTTATGCAATAGTTAAGCTACATAATTCTCATATGTTGCAATATGTTTCATTTCTATGAAGTTGTCTTCTGCCGTAATTTAGTACTTTATTTGTTTATTTTTGAAAAACAAGGATTTCATACCAAATAGTGAGTTTAGAATGACTTGCAGTAGCACACCGTATGGTTACTTTGCTTTTACATGACGATCAATTTTTAGAAGGGGGACCTACTATAAGATATTAACTTTGTTACACAAGATTCCACCATTTAATCCCCTCATATGCTCGTGATTAAACATGTAAAATAGACGGCTAATTGATCTCAATTAGATTGCAATGACAGAAAGGCTATTTCATTCTGCAGCAGAGGAAAATATTCTACAATATATCAGTAGATTGTATAATTAGTACTCTTAACATTTGTGCCTCTAATTTTTTATTTTCTCTTCCTTTACTCATCCCTCAAGCTCAGTCTCAAGAGGTGACATCAGAAGCACCAACTGAACTCAAATACTGAGGCTGCTTGTCAGGAAAAATTAGAATTTATTAATACCTTCATGGCATGATTTCATCAAGCCTATGTGCAATTATGTTGCACTTGGTTTCAGCCTTGATCTTTAGTTTAGATTCATCTTTAGTTTTTAATTTCGTTTGTATTACACATGACTATTTCTGTGCTAAACTCATTAATTTAAGTAATTGTATGGGATGTGTACATGCCTCAGTATACCAAGTGTATGCATGCTATTGATGAGCTTGATGCTATCATTAGTAGTAACTCTCATTGCTTTATGCTATATGCACTAGAAGAAAACGATTTGTAATGCCATTCCATGGAGATTTAGTATGCCTTGAAAGGTCGGAAAAATTTTCATCTAACAGTTTCTCATCTCCAACAAGTTTTGCTAGTATTCCAAGTCTAGCACAAGGTAACTTATGTACTGCTGAAATGCACCAATATGCTGCATGCCTACTTAACACTGCATCCATTCAATTGAAACATGCATTATATTTGTCAGTTTATACAACCTATATCACTAGGGCCTTATGCTAAGGGAAAATCAGGTTTAATATCAAGCAGTAATTAGCAGAAGAATTTTTCCTGGACCATCCTTTCTAAATTATTTTAGAGCTTTGTTGCCTTGTCTCCTCAATTCCCCTAGCATAGCACTTTTTCTCACAATTAGCAATATATAATCTTTGTTGATTAGGCTACTACATATATTAACTGACCGTATGTTATAATCTTTTTTCCTTTATGCACTTTGTTGGAATATATTATTTATGGTGTTTCATTTAATTCATGTGTAGCTAGTAAAATTCGTTGGGTATAAAATCGATCATATTTAAGTACATATTGGTCTGAAATTATTCCTTATGTTTTAAAATTCATTGAATCCAAACATTTCATATAAAACCCAAGCAACACTTTACTTGAATTTTGGATATGGTCCTTGGCCACATGATAAATCACAAGCATGTTACTGCTGTCCTTGTGGAAAGTCATAGAAGTTTAGAAGTTTGGAAGATGGTCCCTTTGTGCTTAAGGTGGTACATTTGGCAAGAACTTAATACCCAAACTTCTGTTATACCGTGAATGGACAGCAACAAAATTTTCTGATCCTCAGTATTAAGCACTCTCTATATTTGGATGGCTGCTTGTATTGGTTCCCAACTCTTAGCTTTGTAGATTTTAAAGGCTTATTCTCCATTTTGCTTATTGGATGTTTCATTTTGTGTACTTCTTGTGCGCCATGATTGTGCACCCCTCTAATCTCTCTTTAAAGTTATATTATTTATTAAAGAAATAAATAATGAATTTCTGGGTATACTAACTTAGTAATATCTGATATATTTACTTAAAATGCAGCTATTTTAAGCAACTATAGATGTTTCTGAATAGCATGTTGTGTAGCGTTAAGCTTAAAGAAATTGGTTGTTATTTTATACTTCAGTTCTTATTTTTTGTGGCTCTTGTGGTGCTGTCTCAGTATGAATATTACAAAAAATATTGATTAGAAGAAAATAGGTTTGACATTTAAACCCACCAATAGTCAAGTACCAACCAATATGTTAGATGAAATAACAATAACCACAAACTGATTGTAGTGGGTCCCACTTCATACTTCCAAAGAGTGTAGAGTAGTTGAATACTTCATGGAAGGAAGAAACACTATTGTTGTAGGAATATTTTGGTTATTCTAATCATTCAAATATTTTCTTCTTCTTTTTATAAGAGGTTATAGTGTTTTTCTCATGTTAACATGCAGAACTTTATTGTGAAGAATATATATTCTCAACTTGGTAAGAAGATTAAAGGGAATGTTGAAAAAAGATACTTTGATATTCATTCCAATTCAGCCCATGTCAGCTTGTGTGTATGAGCCCCATGTCGCAGTTCAGTTCCCCCTGGGAGCCTCCAATGATTTAATTGGGAGGCCATGCCATGCAATGTTGTGCTAATACTGCGAGGGGTTTAGGTTTTATGGGTGAGTCATAAGGGCTTTCTCGTGGGGTGGTTCCCTATCAGTAAAGAAAAAGAAACAAAATTATAATTGCTGAAATTTACTTTTAGAGTTCTATTGATCTAACATTTTGTCAAATTATTTTTCTGGTTTCCTTAATTTCCCCTGTTTACCAATACTTGTTTTATTGGAACCGAAGATAAGTTAAATCAGGTTGAAGTGATTAAGAAAAAAAAAAAGTGAATACATGTTGAATAAATAGGAGGATAATGGTTTTGGTTTCTGGGTTTTGAAATTCTTTTACATCATTGTTCAATAAATTGCATATACCCATAGACGGATAGAGTTTTCCATGTTGCAAAAATAATTTAGTAAATTCTTGAAAACTTGTCTTTTCTAAACTTTCTAAATCTTAAACATTTATCAAAAGATAAGCATTTAACGGCATTTGATTTCCAACACAAGATGACCTAAAAGAATATTACCTGAAATCTCACCATAGAAAATTGTTCTACCATTTTAATTCCTTTATGTTACATATGAAAGTGTTTTGTGGAGATTTTTTTGCAAAGCTAGCTTCCCATCAATTATTTAGGGGTCATTTTTAGACTACAACTTGAGGGACTGCATGTCACATTAATAACTCCCTTTTCATTGCTTCTAATATGATGCTTTGGAGGAATAAATATTGCTCAACATGCCATTTATACACTTTTCAGTGAGTTAGAGATTTCATTTTGAATAAACCTTTCATTGGTTGAAAGAGATTCTTTTTTTTAACAGAGTGTTGGACTATCATTAGCCATCATTGAAGGTCAGCTGGAAGTTGTGCATGTTCTCCTTCCACCTTTGCTAAAGCTGCGTTTACCGAGCATATTGATTAATCTCTTGACAAATTAGATGGGCAAATTAACATCTTTCTGAAGGTTCTCCTGAAAGGTACATTTTTTCACTCTGTTTCCACATGGATGACACGAGGGCTACATTAAATCTCTAGTTGGTGATGTCCTTGGAGTTGATCAATCATGTGCATGTAGCCTAGCCAACAAAAATGTATCTAAATAGACCAACTAGAGGTTACTGTGATGACCCGCTTTTACGTGTATTTTTACTGAAGGGTTATTTTTAATTTAATTAATATAGTGGTTTATTTATTTTAAATTATTATATTTTAAATTGATTTTTAATTTATTGGATGTTGTGTTTAATTTATTTAGTCGTTTTACTGTTTTTAATATCGTTTTCGACGGATCTGTTTTGGTTTCCAGAGTGAGGACTGGACCTCATTTCTTTCATCCATCTTTTATTTTTTCTTTTTCCTTTTCTCTTTTTCTCTTTTCTTTCTTTTTCCTTCCTTTTTTCTTTCCCGTGCATTTTTCCCCTCCCCCGTGCTTTTTTCTCTCTCTCTCTCGTCTCCTTCATGCCGAAAGCTCCAGCCACCTAGACCCACCACTGCCGGCCACCGTGCACCAACCACCACCACCAATCTCTTCCCCTCCCTCCAGTGAACCACCCCACAAATTTCCACCGCCAACGGAGCCACCGTTTAACTGGAAAACCATCTTCAAGCCGAACGGCTTTTGCTCCGTTTTGTAGCCGTCGCTCCACCTCCGGCCACCACCTCTTCACCACTTCATCACCGACTCCTTGCCATCCTAACCCACCCATTTCTGGCCTCGATCCATCGCCGGAACAATTCCCACGAGCTAGTTTCCGATTTGGGCGTTTAAGCCCTTCCTCCACTGTTTTCGTCGCCACCCACGGCCAAACTCTACTTCCCTTAGCTTCATAAACATCCCTAGACCATTCCCTATCAATCCCAAGCTTTGGTTTGTCCCTGTTTAAAAGTGGGTATTTTACAACCCATGGTCACAGTGAAATTTCACTGTTACGTTGCTTTTCTTCCTCCGTTTGCAACGCCGCGAGCTTTCAAAAAATACCATATAGCGCTGTAAGTATTTTCTAAACTCTACTTTTAGATTTAAATATATTTTTCTCATACAATAAATATTTGCTGTTGGTTGGCTGATTCCGAACTGAGTCCGAGGAGTTCAGGGGTCGGATGGATTGAGGACGGAGTGCTTTGTTTTGGTTGTTTGTGATTGCTTGATCATTTGAGCCATGAGGCGTGCGTTACATATTGCATACATGTGCATTTTATTTTAAGTGAGAAAATCATGTTTTGTTGGCGTAAATGGTTTTCGAGTGCGTGTGTCTCACGAGCCCAAGTCGGGATGGGTTATTATCTCGGTGGAGCTCCTCTGGTCACTCGGGAGTGGATAATACTGAGTGACGTCCCCTGGGTTGTTGCAGGGCGACGACCGGATCGCACGATACGGTAACACTATCGTGTGACTCTGTGGTCCCTAGAGTGGCGGGGACTAGAGGATGGCCTAGCCAGGTATGCGCTGGGCACGAGTTTGGGCATCGCTCATTTAGGTGTCACATACGTAGTTGTTACCTGTGGTGTGGCACAGAACCAGGGTGTGCGGATGATCCCTAGGAGAGATCATGGTGCATGCATAATTGGATCGTTTTTATGGTTTTCGGATGCGGGCCATTTTCTGGAAAAATGGCGAAGTTTGGTTTTGAGGCTTTTGATCCATTTTCTGGGAAAATGGTGGTTTGGGCCATTATCTAGGATAATGGCGAGGCTTGGTTTTAAGCGATATGTTTTTGGGTCAAATGGGTTTTTGGCGTGCATTGAAAAAATGATTTTACGGGAAGTGTGCATTGGTTTTTCTTTCATGCATATTGTTTGAGTTTTATATGTTTTTATCTAGTGGTGTTTGGATTTTACTTACCTACGGCACCATTTTTGGTTCATAGATTTTGGTGCAGGGTTCGAGGAAGAGGAGGAGGCTGAGCCCGAGGATGCGGCTCCTCCAGAGTTCTGAGTTAAAGTTTAAGCCTTGTTGTTTGGTTTAAAACTATATTTGTGCTTTGTAATATTTTATTATGTATGTTTTAAATAGCTTTGTATGAAATTAAGAAAAATTTTGATACTTAGTTATTTACTTTGCTATTCGCTACATGTTTCTCGTGCACATTCGTTGCTTATGCACACACTTGGACCCGTCGATAGGGTGGTGACCCGTGATGTCATCATCCGGACGTCTCGATTTTCCCGTGCCAGGCATGGGGATTTGGGGCGTCACAGTTACAACCATTATTGGTAGCTAGCTAAGTTGTAACTGGGTTTTCTTTTTGTATATTTACCTTTTGTGTATGTGGTGCTCTAAGTTGTGTTCTTTTAAAGGAATAGATCTTGTGGACATGGTTGTCTTTGTATATGTTGTGGTACTCGGTTTCATTTTTTGTATATGTTGTGTACATGGTGGTTTATTTTTCTGGGTATTAACATGCTTAACTACATTCGCGTAGCTATGAAGTTTTTTTTGAACAATCACTTTTTCAAAAATGTTTATGGCCCTTTTTGGTACCTTTTAAATATGTATTAATCATCATGGGCCTTCAGAATGTTGCTTTGTTTGATTGTGCATATAAAGCAAAGAGTATTTTGTATTGTTACATGTAGTTGTATGATACAGTGACATGTAAACTGCTATATGATCGGTGATTAAGATATTTGGGCAAGAAAAAGTCCATCTATAGATTTATTGGTACTGTTGACTAGAACTCTTTTATATAGAATGCCATGCATGTTCCCAGAAGGAAGCCTTGAGGTTAAACTCACTAATGTGGCAGCTGTTTTGCTAAAATAGTCTTAAATAATATACATTTTTCCTTTTATTTTGTTATATGCATTTTCCACATCCCTTACTTCATAGCATGTGGGTGAATTTATGAGTTTTAGCCATTATGGGGCTGCATCTTTACTTGCATGTGGAAAGCCCCAACTTTGTGCCAAAAAAGCTCAAATTGCCATACTCTATAAATAAGATAGGAGCATCTTTTTAGATTTATGGGTGTTATGGTGCTCTAAATACTTAGAAATAAACATTAGCTAAAGAGTTTGAGGGTTCGAAATATATCATGGCATTTTCTTTCTTTTTTGATTATTTCTTACATTTATCAATGTAATAAACAAATGATAAGGTGTGCATAATTAGGCAAATTTAACGGATGAGGTGACCAAGATTTCAACCTTTATGTGCATACGAACCTCTTATTATCTTGGTAGCGTGGGCCCTTTTGAGGTAATTACTTTAAACATAACTCTATTACAGCAATTTTATTGTGCTTCATATGTTGTTTATCTTTGAGTAACACATCGCATTTGTGTGATTCCATTGTGCTTTGCTCGTCTTGGCCAAACATAGTTGTTGTAGCATGCCTTCCTTTACATATATATGCTACTTTTAAGTAAAGACTTAGTTTTAAAACATATGTTAGGCCAAGATTCCTAGAAAAAAAAAAAAAATTGTGTGTTTATTTGGCCATACTTTGTATTACTAAGTTTTATATACCCAAGGGGTACACATAATGCTACGATGACTTAATGGTATTGTTCGAAATATTGATAATGTTTGCTAATAATTGTGGTAATATTCAAGTGTTGTACATTGCTAGAAAAAATGTAACGCGTACGTTTGTATCATGTGTTAATGTTTCATAGTTTGCATCATGTCAATTCCAGTTTGGTTGGTTTTCAAGCATAGATTTATGCATAAATATTCCCTTATTGTGAAATGGTTAGAATGAGTATTTCATTCTCATTCTAACCATTTCAAAAATTTGTTTTGTGATGCTCATTTCATTAAGTGAAATTCCATTTAGAGTATATACATGTAAACTTAGGACTCAAGGTAATTTCTGCAGGTCATAATGCAAATTCTCGTGTTGGTTAATAGGTCCAATAGCAACTTCTGGGAATTGAAGTATATATATCACCATATTGCTATTTTTTGAAGTTTTGTAGTGAGTACATATGAATAGAGAGAACAACCCTCCCCCCTCTATTAATTGTACACTTTGGTAACCCTTCCAAAACCCTCGTCTGATGTCCATAAAAACAAATTCATTTAAAATTTTGATGAATCAAAAGTCCTTAATCGTCATTCCATTAAACAAGCATCCACATCGAGACTCACTGCCTGCCTTCCCACGACCATATCTTACTCCCCAAACGTCGTCGTTTATAACTGCAGTTCATATGAGTACTACGCAATTCATTATAATATTTAATTATACCAACTACATGATTCCATAACCTTCAAAATGGTTCCAACTATTGTGTAGGTGGACCATCTAGTTAGCATCTTTATATGCACTAGTCTACCCTATACTAACAAATATTACATATGGTACTATGTTTAACATGATAAACATATTCTGCAGCACTTCAATATTCCTGGCTTAAACATAATAATCTGTTCAACACTACCTTCATCATTCCACAACGATCTGCATAGATGACAACCCCGGTTAGTATCGTTTTCTCCATTTTCTCTTGAGCTCCACTATTTGTTGCTTCGACTGAGCTAAACCATTTTGGTCACCAGTACACTTTCTCAAATTCTTCACCCCCTCTCCACTCAATAGCTAAATTGATGCATATTATCCTCATAACTAATATATTGCTTTTTTCCATGAATTTTAGATGGACAAAAGCTGGATGAACTTGACCGATAGATTTCGATTGCCTGCATATGCAGATGGGGTTAACACTTTCCTTACCTTTGCACGAAACCATTCTTGGGAAAGTGATCGCATTCAGTGTCCTTGTCGTTCATGCAGAAATATGATATTCTTACCTATATTTGATGTGGAGACTCACTTGTTCATTAAAGGGATCAATCCAAATTATACCCAGTGGATCTTTCATGGAGAGGAGGAAACAAGAAGTTTCAATGATGACGATGACGATGGTGTTGTTGATTATGCTGACGAGTACATTGATGACATGGACCATATGTTAGATGACGTTCAGGCAGGCACATTTGTTGATGTTCCCCAAGATCATCACAATCCATTGCCAACTGGTGGATCAATACCAAATCCCTCTCCAAGTTCATCTTTTGATCAGTTACTAGAGGATGCCCGCCATCCACTTTTTGCTGGTTGTACAAAGTTCTCAAAATTGTCATTTATTGTGAAGTTGTTACACATTAAGACAGTTGGTGGGCAGTCAATAAAGTCCTTTGATATGCTACTTAACCTATTGCAGTCAGCATTTCCTGATGCTGAATTGCCAAATTCATATGCGGAGTGAAGGTCATTGGTTAGGGGTTTGGGTTTCAATTACCACAAAATTCATGCATGCCCTAATGACTGCATCTTATTCTGGAAGAAAAATGCTGATCTTGATGAATGTCCTATTTGTAAGGCTTTAAGGTGGATGCCTAATACACACAGGGCACGTCTTATACCTAGGAAAGTGTTGCGGCATTTTCCTTTGAAGCCAAGATTGCGACGTCTCTTCATGTCTGTGTAAATAGCATGTGATATGAGATGGCATAAAGAGCATTGGCCAACCGATGAGGCTACTATGAGACATCCTGAGACTCAGAGTCCTGAAAGAGATCTGATGACGAACATAATTGGTTTGCACATGATGCTCGCAATGTTAGGCTTGGGATGGCAAGTGATGGTTTCAATCCCTTCAATAATATGGCTAAACCATATAGCATTTGGCCCGTAATCTTGGTTCCTTATAACTTGCTGCCACGGTTGTGCATGAAGGACCAATTCTTCATGACATCTCTCATTATTTCAGGGCCAAAATCTCCAAGTAATGACATTGATGTTTACTTGCAACCGTTAGTCGATGAACTGGTTGAATTTTGGGAACATGGGATACCTACATATGATGCCTCCACAAAGGAAACGTTCGTGTTGCACGCTGCTCTAATGTGGACAATCAATGACTTTCCAGCATATGGGAATCTTTCTGGCTGGTCAATGAAGGGAAAATTGGCATGTCCATGTTGTAACGAAGGCAACGATTCCAATAGGTGGACGTATTGTGATGACTCGCTTTTGCATGTATTTTCACTGAAGGGTTGTTTTTAATTTAATTGATATATTGCTTTATTTATTTTAAATTATTGCGTTTTAAAATTGGTTTTTATTTGTTGGATGTCGTGTTTTATTTATTTATTTGTTTTACAGTTTTTAATCTCGTTCTCGGCGGATTTGTTTTGTTGTCCGGAGTGAGGATTAGACCTCATTTCTTCCTACATCTCTTTTTTTTTCCTTTTTCCTTTTTCTCTTTTTCTCTTTTCTTTTCTTTTCCTTCTTTCTTTTTCTTTTTTCTTTTTTCTTTCTTTTCTTTTTCTTCTTCCTTTTCTCTCTCCCGTGCGTCGACCCTCTCTCTCTCTCTCCTCTCCCATGCCGGTTGCAGCTCAGCCCCGACCCACCGCCGTCTGGCCACCGTGGTCGAAACCACCCCCACCGGTCGAACCCCCTCCTGCCGGCGCACCACCCCACCGAACCCCAGCCCCATCCAGCCAACCGTTTGGCCGGAAAACATCCAAGAAGCCCCACGGTTTTTGCCCCGATCCGCCGCCGTCGCTCCACCTCCGGCCACCACCTCTTCACCACTTCATCACCGATTCCTTGCCGTCCTAACCCACCCATTTCCAGCCTCTAATAGCCACCGGAACAGCTCCCACGAGCTAGCTTTCTATTTTGGGAAATCCGGCCATCAACCACCGTTTTCGCCGCCACCCACGGCCAAACTTCACTTCCACTAGCTTCATAATCATCCTTAGACCATTCCCTATCAATCTCAAGCCTTGGTTTGTCCCCGTTCAAAAGTGGGTATTTTACAACCCACGGCCACAGTGAATTTTCATTGTTACGTTGCTTTTTCTCCGCCGTTTGCAACACCGCAAGCTTTCTAAAAATACCGTATAGCGCTGTAAGTATTTTCCAAACCCTACTTTCAAATTTAAATATATTTTGCTCATTCAATAATTACTTATATGTTGGTTGGCTAATTCCGAACTGAGTCCGAGGAGTTCGGGGGTCGGATGGATGGAGGACGGAGTTGCTTGTTTTATTGAGTTATGGATGGTTGTTTATTTTTGTGCATTGAAATCGCATTTACATGGTGCATGCGCGTGAGTTTTATTTAATTTGAGAAAAATCTGTTTTATTGGCGTAAGTGGATTTTCGGGTGCGTGTGTATCACGACCCCAAGCCGGGAAGGGGTATTATCTCGGTGGAGCTCCACTGGTCACTCGGGAGCGGAATAAACTGAGTGACGTCCCCTGAGTTGTCGCTGGGCGACGACGGGAGCGGGGGCTAGGGGATGCTTGGCTACGAACGCGCCGGGCGCGGAACGGGGCATCGCTCTACGCACCGACTCCGTGGCCCTTCGCTAGCGAGGGCTAGAGGATGCTTGGCTACGAACGCGCGGGGCGCGGAACTACGCATCGCTCGTTAGGTGTCACATGCGTGGTCGTAACCTGCGATGTGGCACTGGAGCCAGGGTGTGCGGATGACCCCTAGGGGAGGTCATGGTGCATATGGATTAATTGGATAATGGGTTGAGATGGATATGGGCCAAATGTGACTTTTGGCGTGATATTTGGAAAGGGTTTGTTTTTAGGCCAAATGGGATTTTTGGCGTGTGTGGAAAAATATGATTTTATGGGTTTTGCGCATTGGCATCACTTCATGCATATTGTTTGAGTTCTATATGTATTTATCTGGTGGTGTTTGGATTTTACTTACCTGCGACACCATTTTTGGTACCATAGATTTTGGTGCAGAGATCGAAGATGAGGAGGAGGAGGCTGAGCCCAAGGATGCGGCTCCGCCGGGTTGCTGATGTTATGTTTTGTATCTAGTTTAAAAATTATATATGTGTCTTGTAATATTTATCTATGTATGTTTTGAATAGGTTTGTATTAAACAAGAAAAATTCTGGTACATAGTTATTGGCTTGCTTTTTCGCTGCGTATTTCTTGTGCACATTCGTCACTTTTTCACACACTTGACACACGTCGATAGGGTGATGACCCGTGATGTCATCATCCGGACGTCTCGATTTCCCCGTGTTCGTGCGTGGGGATTTGGGGGCGTCATACTTATGGACGAAAATATTGTTATATGGGACACCGTCGTTTCTTGCCACTAGATCACATGTGGAGACTAAGAAAACATTTGTTCAATGGTAAAGAAGATCATCGCCCACCACCAAGGGTTTTAGATGGTGCTGATATTGTAGCTCAACTACAAATGCTTGGGGAAGTGCAATTTGGTAAATCTCGTCGAAAGAGGAAGCGCACTACTAAAGAGTTGAACTAAACATAATATAGCATTTTCTTCAAGTTACCGTATTGGGTAACCCTGCGGTTTCGCCATAATCTAGATGTCATGCATATTGAAAAGAATATATTCGATAACATATTATGTACTTTAATGAACATCCCTGGTAAAACTAAGGATAATATCAATTCTCGATGTGACCTAGAGATCTTGGGCTTCAGAAAAGAATTACATTTGAAGCATGAAGATAAACGTGTTACAATGCCACATGCATTATACGCATTACACGGTGATGAGAAGAGGAAATTTTGTGAATGGTTGGCCGATGTGAAATTCCCAGATGGATTTGCTTCGAACATCTCGCATTGTGTTTCAGTACGTAATTGCAAAATCTCAGGGTTGAAGAGCCATGATTGTCATGTTTTCATGCAAAGACTACTTCCTATTGCTGTGGGGGGGTTCTTACGAACTGATATCGCATTGACTTTAACTGAACTGAGCACGTTGTTTAAGGAGTTGTTCAAGGAGTTGTGTGCCTGAACCTTGGATGTTAACCGACTATCCCAGCTCCAAACTGATATCGTCACAATTCTATGCAAATTGGAGATGATATTTCCTCAATCTTTTTTTGATGTCATGGTCCACCTAGCTGTCCACTTATCCCTTGAGGCCATACTTGGGGGTCCAGTACAATACAGGTGGATGTATCCATTTGAGAGGTATCTTGGCAAGTTCAAGAGGTATGTTAAGAATAAAGCCCACCCAGAAGGCTCAATAGCCGAAGCCTACATTCACATCGAATGCTTGACTTTTTGCTCAAAGTATGTCCAAGATATTAAGACAAAGTTTACTCGAACAGACCACAACATTGATGGTGGAGATCCCCAGAATATAGATGGATTCAAAATTTTCAACCAGAAAGTTCGTCCCATGGGTATAGTTTCCAATTTTCAATTATCAGATAAACTCCTAAAGGAAGCAACCTGGTACGTCCTCAACAACTGCGCAGAGATTGGACCCTACCTAGAGTAAGCATCCATTATCTCTGAAGTTCAAACTTTCTTTTACGATTTTATGGGAGCAACCCATTTTTTTTGTATGTCCCTATGAAGTATCTTACGTATATTGTTGCACGATTTTGCATATACAAAATGCAATGAGCACTATGAAAAATGTAAAGTACATAGCCCAAATTGTATCGATCGAACACATCAAACTGAGTTTCCAACTTGGTTGAAGAAACGAGTAAGTTAGATTGCTGCCTCTCTAGTTAGATGAACTCAAGCATTTTTTACTTTGTTCAAGAAACTTTAAGGGTAATGACTTTTCTACAATATTGTTATAGGTTCAGGAGCAGCATATAACTAACCCACATGATGTGGACGCTGATTTGTATGCGTTATGTTGCGGGCTTGAACGGTGGGTTGCATCCTATGCTGCATGCATTATAAATGGCAAAAGGTTCCATACGAAAGAACGTGAATTTCGATGGCGGACACAAAATTCAGGGGTGTTGGTAATTGGGGACGAAAGTACTAATAATGTTGACTTCTATGGTGTTATTAATGATATAGTGGAGTTACACTACATGGGAAGACGTCAGGTGTACTTGTTCATGTGTGATTGGTTTGACGTTGGTGATACAAGACAAGGGGTGTGAGTTGATAACCATATGTCTAGTATCAATATGGACAGGACTTGGTATAAGGATGAACCGTTTGTGTTGGCATACCAGGCTTCACAGTGTTTCTACATTAGAGATATAAGGGTGAAAGGGAAATGGTTTGTGGTGCAAAAGTACATGAATAGGAATGTATATGACATTCCACCAGTGCCGAGGGTGTTAGGAGAACTTTATGGATCATTAAGTGATGATGATGTCTATCAAGAAAATGAGGCATCATATGATTATGCACCATTGCAGTGTGATGCATGTCCAATGTCTACTCCATTGAATAGGAATGACGTAGAACCTATGGTCATTGATGCACAAGAAGTGACCAGTCCAGCTGGGCAAAACATGCATGTAGCAGACTTTATTGACGATGGCATGATTGCTTCTGGTTCAGGCTATGCGTCTGATGATGGGGAATATTCAGATGAGGAGGACTTATCCACAGACGACGAGTCTAGGTCATCTTAGACAAGCAGCCCATTTGTTGATGCCCTTCCACTCCATCATTTATCGTTATAAAAACGAGTATGTGGACAATATATATAACAAAGAAATACATGTATGTTCATTTCAACAAAGTGCTACAGTTAGTTTTTATAGACCAAGTTGGATCAAGTATTTTGCAGCATTTCTTAATCATTAATTTTTTTAAAAAGTTATAGATCCTGAATGTCCCCATTATGAATATAGTTGTAATGATAGCTAATTCCAGTTCGTGTTTTGGTCAATCTATTTATTCGTATAGACTCACACATTAGTTGGAAACATTTGACAAGTTAGCCAGAAAAAGTGTTGTTAAAACTCATCAAATGCTTGTGGACAGAAGTGCAACATATTAGGAGTTACCATTAACAAGTTTTTGATATATGGTTTTGATGATTAATTAGATTAATACATCACGTATTCGTGCTAGAATTTTCATGCATGCTATTCTTATTACATCGCTTGTGGCTAAACTATAAAAACCATTGGCTGTTGGGAATTCTAAATTATTTTCAATAATGTTAGAATAATAAAGATATTGCTATATAGGTGTATTGCACCAAAAAAACTATCAATTATCTCCAGTAGATAATCTTGGTTCTAATAATTGGGTATTAGAGTTGTGTTTTTGCATATATGTTTGTGGCATGATTTATTATAAATCATTGGAAATACTTGTAACTGAAATGGAATTTTGTACGAATGCAGGTGACGGGATGGGAGAAAGTGCTCGAGGAAGAGGGTATAGACGAGGTATTCGTGCTAGACGAATTGTACCTTACCATAGTAGAGTGCGCGGACCACAAGGAACTCGCATCACTTCATAACACAGTCAATCAGAACCAGATCAGTCAGGCTCAGATGACTCGACGCAGCCTCCCAGTCATTCATGGGAGCCTCCATATCCCAATCCAATGCCCCCACCTGAGCCGAGTAGAGAACCCCCACCAGAGACAATCAGAGAACCTTCACCCTAAAGAGAACCCCCACCAATATTGGTACAATCCTTATTCTTGTTCTTTTCTCAATACATTACTCATTTATGTGTTAAATAACAAAAGTAGTTATTTGAAGACTAATAGTAAGTTTTTGTTTGCTGGAATACAGATTTGACTGCCCCCATGATGCCCACAGCTAACCAAGAACAGCCCAAATGGAGACATGGGCCAGCTAAGTGTATTGAGTTCGAGAAGTTGAGGAAGTATGTGTCACAACCCCACCCTATCAAGAGCAAGACCGTGATCCTGTACCTATTATTTTTCCTGTTATAACAGTAAATTTATTTATAAATGAATTCCCATATTGTTATTAGTATTATTATTATTATTTTATTAAATATATATATATATATTTTTTAAAAGATAATGCGAGATGATTCGAACGCATCACGCATAAATTCTAATTTCTAACTGAAAGAAACATCTAATAGACATACCTTTACATTCCTTTACAAAGGACTCTCAGAGTCCGTCATCTATTTAGTTAACATAACTACTTTAAACAAAAAGGGACTCAGTCGCTTCAGTCTTTATAAAAGGAAACTAACTTAAAGTAGGAGGGGTTTCCATTACCCCACTATATACTTTATACCCGAAGGTATCTTGTCTAGAAGTTAACTCAACAAAACATCCCCGTGTGGGGTCCAGTATTAAAACATAAGAAACATATATCTTCATAAAAAGAAACCAAACTACCCAGGGACTACTAAACGTCGGCCCCTCCCTCCTCAGTAATACTCAGTTCCTCAGTAGATTCGTCTGTACCTGGACGCTTAAAACATAAACACAAAGTGAGTCTAATACTCAGTAAGCAGTACACCATGCTGTTAACTTAATAAGCATATAGTACTTTCTTTTGAAAACATGCATCCATAAACCAATACTAATTCTGACAATACTTCCATACATATACCTTCTTTATAACATCATGCATATACTTACTTCTTACTATCATGCATATACTCACTTCATACTTTCATGCAAAATCTTTATTTCTTATTTTCGTACATACTTATATATCATATCTTCATGCATACACTTCATTTAATCTTTCACTTTCTTGTGGCCAACACACTATTACGCCCAGTGTGTTGGGGTTAGCGGTCCTATTGGAACTGGATTCCACCCGTGGCCACAGGTTAGGAATCCCTTTCTGTCAGGGAGCAGCACTGGGTGCTCTACCAGTACTATTTACCCGGCATTGCAATATGCCCATTTCTTTGATATCATTTCCTTTCATGTGGCCATTACATATTTTCATACATTAATTCATTCCTTTTCTTTCTTTGAAATCAACATGTTCAATATCTTCCTTAGTCTGATGAATATGCTTTTGTTTTGGAAAAATGGCATTTTATGTCATGCTTACATATAAATAAAATCTTAGTTATTTCAAGAAGCATGTATAAAAAATTTCATGACTTAGGGTCTACATCCATGCATTACCATAAACACATACAATCAATTATAATCGATAGGATACTTAACAGGGGCTGGCAAGAAAGGCTTGTACATAATATAAACTCATTTATTCTTTACTTAGAGGAACGTTTGTAAAGAAATAGAGATATATTCTTCCACAAGAGAACTTGGCATGGGTGCATGGTCATAGCTACTTACCTCGATCCGCTACAATCCCTTTAACTTCAGAAAATCCTAATCCAATAAATAATAAGTGTGTTAAAACTCATCCAACATCCCTTAGATCCCCTTTTTAATGATGGCTAAAAAAATTTATAATTCTAACGTCTTTTTCTACCCTTAATGTTACTTCCAATAACTACCTTCTCAACAAATCCTTACAAGAGTAACATAAGAAGATAGTTAATTTAGTTAACATAACATCAAAACAGCTCCATATATGCATCTAATCACTTAAAACAGAACATAATTATATATATATATATATATACAAAACACAATATCAAAACAGCCCTATATATATAATTAATCCCTTAAAACAGAACATATATGTATATATATATATATAACATAACATCAAAACATAAGCTAAACAATTTAGTTAGCTTCCAAAATCACCTTAAACAATTTACCTTAAGCTCTTAGATTCTTTCAAGAGGTCAAGTGAAAGTCCAAAGCTTGAAGAAAATGAGAGGAGTTTGATTTCTTGAAGAGGAGAAGAAAAGAGGGAAGTGGCGTTGGCTAGCATGGAAAGAGAGGTGAAGAAGACTTGTTCTTCATTTGTTAGGTGTAGACCGATGGGTTTGAATGAGAAATTCTTCATTTTTTAGGTGTAGATCGATGGGTTTGAAGGGAAAATTCTTCATTTGTTAAGTGTAGACTGATGGGTTTGAAGGGAAAATTCTTCATTTGTTAAGTGTAGACCGATGGGTTTGGAGGGGAAATTCTTCATTTGTTAAGTGTAGACCGATGGGTTTGAAGGGGAAATTCTTTATTTGTTAAGTGTAGACCGATGGTTTTGAAGGAAAAATTCTTCATTTGTTAGGTGTAGACCGATGGTTCATAAGAGAAGAAGGCTTAGTTAAATTTTTTGTCATTAAAAGCTTAAGGAAATGGAGGGTTAGGATTAGATTTAGGAACATAACCATTCCAATTACCAATCCAATGGTGGGAATCATTTGTGCTCTTTCATAAATAATAAAATTTTAGGGTTTACAGAGAAAATACTATAAGACCTTAAAAATCATATACTTAATTTATTTTAACAACCCACATAAAAAAAAAATAAAAACACACCCATCTAAAATAAAATAATAAACAAAATCTTTATATGAATATATTTAACTTAAGGAATAAAATAAAATGATGTAAAGACTCACGTAGTAAGACTAGGGTATTACAACTCTCCCCACCTTAAAATAATCTCATCCTCGAGATTGAACGTACGTCAAAGAAAAAGAGTGGGATATTTAATCCTGACGTCGTCTTCATGTTCCCAGGTTGCCTCTTGCTCAGCGTGGTGGTTCCAAAGCACTTTGACCATCGGAATGGTTTTATTACAAGGTACTCGAACCTCCCGATCTAAGATTCAGATTGGTGCTTCCTCGTATGAGAAATCTTTATGCACTTGGAGAGGTGCATAATCCAACACATGTGTAGGGTCATGCACATATTTTCGAAGCATTGAAACATGGAAAACATTATGCATGACTGAAAATTCTGGGGGTAGTGCGAGTCGATATGCAACTGCTCCTATCTTTTCAAGAATCTCAAATGGGCCAATGTATCTTGGGGTTAATTTGCCTTTCTTGCCGAATCTCATAACTCCTTTCATTGGAGCTACCTGAAAGAATACTTTGTCTCCTACCTCAAAGTGCAGCTCCCTTCTTCTATGATCGGCTTATTTCTTTTGTCTCTCTTGAGCTAGGGCAAGCCTCTTTCTAATGATAGTTACTTTTTCTTGCATATTTTGAACTAAGTCGGGGCCCAGCATCTTTTTCTCACCAACCTCGTCCCAATAAAGGGGTGATCTACATTTGCACCCATACAAAACTTCGTATGGTGCAGCATTGATACTCTCTTGGTGACTATTATTGTAGGCAAATTCAACTAATGGTAAGTATTTTATCCAACTTTCCTTGAAATTCAAGACACATGCCCGTAACATATCTTCAAGAATTTGAATTGTTCTCTCAGACTGCCCATCTATCTGAGGGTGGAAAGCAGTGCTATAAATCAATTCTGTCCCCAAGTTCCTTTGCACGCTCCTCCAAAATGCTGAAGTAAACCGTGAGTCCCTATCCGATACTATCTTGGACGAAACTCCGTGCAACCTATCTCTTTGACATATATCTCTGCCAACTTACTCATTGAGTAAGTCATCTGAATTGGTATGAAGTGGGCTGATTTCGATAATCTGTCGACAATCACCCACACAGAATCTTGTCCTCCTTGGACTTTAGGAAATCCAGTTACAAAATCCATGCTGATTTCATCCCATGTCCAAACTGGTATTGGTAGTGGCTGTAGTACTCCCGAGGGTCTTTAATGCTCAGCCTTAACTTGCTGGCATGTCAGGCATTGAGCTACAAAGTTAGCCACATCTCATTTCATTCCGCTCCACCAGTAGTGTTGTCTCAGGTCTCGATACATTTTGGTACTACCTGGATGCACTGTGTATAGAGACCGATGTGCTTCCCTCAATATTAGATCCCTTAGTTCCTTTTTAGTTGGTACACACAATCTTCCTTTAAACCGCTATGATCCATCACCAGAAATCACAAAATTAGGTTGTTTTCCTTCTAAAATCTCTGCTTTGATCTTCTGGAAGTTAAGGTCTTCACTTTGAGCAACTTTAATTTGGTCCAATATTGTCGGGCCAAGAACTAGGCTATTCAGCCTTGCTTGTACATCCTTCACCATTTCCACTCCCAGCTTCTCCATATTTAGAAGAACAAATTTCTGGGGAGTATACATACTCCTGAGAGTGCCAGAAGAAGACTTCCGACTAAGGGCGTCGGCAACTACATTAGCTTTGCCGAGGTGATAGTTGATATTACAATCATAATCTTTCAATAGCTCCAACCATCTACGCTGCCTCATATTTAACTCCTTTTGAGTGAAGAAATATTTTAGACTCTTGTGGTCCGTATACCTTTGAGATTATGTCATTTTTCATTTTTTTTTTTTTTTACTCTCTTACTTTAACCAAAAATTATATTATACTTCTTTCTACAAGGTTGGCCAAGTTGTATCGACATACTCTCCAAACCTAAAACTTCAAGTAAATAATCTTCCAAAACTCTTCTTTAGAAAAACATAGGCGATATACTTTATGTGTTCTTGTAAATACCATAGTTAGTAGAGAATTTATCAAAATTAAGTCGTTAACCTCCCTCTCTCTCTCTCTCTCTTTTTTTTTTTTAACAAAATAGGTGGCCCTCTGTTTTAGACCAGACAACTCTGATCCGCATGATTTTTTTACAGGTCTTCTGTAGCTGTCAGGCGCCTCATAGCTATGACACTACTTGTTCTTCTGTAGTTATCAGGCGCCGTAGCTATGATACTACATCGCTCTTATCTCTTGTAGAAAAATGATTCACGAGAGATGATTTGTCATAATTTTCTCTATAAATGGATTATTCAGTTCATCTGCTTTCGCATCTTATCTTCTTCACTTTTCTGAAATTAGTTTGCATTCTTACTCTGCAATCTCTTTCTGCTTTCTGACTTTGCAATGGCTCAGCAATCTTCTCATTACCAATATATAAGGTATTCTGCACCTCGTTCACTAGTTGTTTCTGCTTCTTCTGTAGGTGCTATAATTCAATCCAATAATGATCTGACTAATAAGTCAGATAATAAAATTATCTACGAGCTTGTGAGTCTCGGTACCCGATACTCATCAACCATCGTCTCATATTCTCAGCGACTACAATCCAGGACTGGTGGGGTTGACAAACTCCACGAGAATATTTCTATCCTTCAGTGGCTTCTTATGGATTTCAACATGAAGATAGAAGCACTAAAGCGAGATAACAGAGATTTAAAATCCTTGCTTAAATCTTCTTTTCGAGTGGCTACTCCTTTAGATAGGAAAGGCATGCAGATTTTTAAAAAGCAAGAGCTTTTAAAGATTGAGGCAAAGAGCCTCAAATTTCTGTAATTTTGCTTTGAGATAATAAAATAATACTTCACAAATATTCATATTTGTGTTTCTATCTTCTGGTAGATGTTTTATGTGCTCCATTTTATTTCTTTCAGGGATTTTCATATTTATGATATGATCCAATGATCCATATAAATATGCAGTTAATCATGCATATCCAAACTCTCGGTAAATTTCAAGCTAATAAAAAACCTCAAGGAGTTCTACTGGTCTAGGACTAACTTACTTCTTTATAATTGCAACAATCAGTCCTCTTCCTAGGTGGTACTTCGATAATTGACCAGTTAATAACTTAAACTTGAGACTTTCTCTCTTATGATTGTCATAACTCTTCTATCCATCATGAGCTATCAATTATTCTAACTCTAAATGATTTGTTCCTAATGTTCACATAATTCCTTAGGACCAAGATTTTACTCCCCATATAATAGTCTCCAAAAGAAGATCGATCTATGTATCCATAAAGATAGTGCTTTGCCAGATCATTTACTGGCGGCGTGGTAATACTATTATCATAAATGAATCCTACTAAGGCTAAAGCTTCTTCTAATCAAATTACTCTTCCAAACACAATTTCCATTGTATTCTCAAAATCAAAATAATTCTCCAAATATGTGGAATACCATTCATCAATCCTAAATATCCTTTCTCATATTACTAAAAGGTATTCTACATCTACATTGGTATGAACAATAATACTTCTAATGAAAATTGTTACTCTTACCACTAGGGTAACAATTCAGCTTCCAAGCTGAATTCTCAAGCACTACCATAATTAATAGAAACAATGAATCGTTTGAATCAAACAATGTACAATTTACCAACCCCAATGACTTGACCTACTCCAAAATAACAATAATGCAATACCACCATCAATTGCAATCAGATCAACCTTAACTATGTTTAACCACACATAGGTCCTAGTAAAATACCAGTGACGATGCCAGCTCATGCAGTTCCTTGGGCGCCAGCATCTACGTCCCTCTAAGTGACAGCATATACTCTAATGGGTATGTGCACTTGTCATAGTTGTGGATGTCTAAACACGTTGGTCAGCAAACTTACCATCTCAACTAATCCTTCATCCATCAGGGAATTCTGATCCTCTTGATTGTTATCTCCCTTAGGATTCCGAGGTATTCTACCACGAGTCATGTGTCCCTTCTTGAAACATACGAGAATATGTATTAAAACCACATACTACCTTTCATACCTTAAGAAATTCAAGCCTACTGACGACTAAAATTTCAAGTCTAATATTTGGTGCATTTCCTAAGAACATGTGGGACTTGTACTTGCATGGCGGTTTGCCCACTAGTGAAAGCCTTTATAAGGCGAGTTGCCACATCAACGAGGTTTTCTGAATCTCTAGGAGATTCTTGTTGATCTTCAGGATTACAGACACTGGGCCGCCCTCGACGTTTATTGTTATTGTGTTGCATTACCATACTAGAACATGGATAACAATAGCGTTAGCAAAAACTCAAACAAAGTAGCATACATAACTTGAAATCTCTTTACAAAATTCATATCATGCAATAAGAAATACCATTTGAACCTGCTGCGGAGCTTGGCATACTTTAGAGAGAGGGCCTTAGCCTAGTTTACCCCTAAAGTCTACAGGACTTCTTAACCTTTGCTCTGATACCAAGACTTGTCACAACCCCACCCTATCAAGAGCGAGACCGTGATCCCGTACCTATTTTTTTTCCTATTATAACAGTAAATTTATTTATAAATGAATTCCCATATTGTTATTAGTATTATTATTATTATTTTATTAAATATATATATTTTTTAAAAAAAGATAATGCGAGATGATTCAAACGCATCACGCATAAATTCTAATTTCTAACTGAAAGAAACATCTAATAGACACACCTTTACATTCCTTTACAAAGGACTCTCAGAGTCCGTCATCCATTTAGTTAACATAACTACTTTAAACAAAAAGGAACTTAGTCCCTTCAGTCTTTACAAAAGGAAACTAACTTAAAGTAGGAGGGGTTTCCATTACCCCACTATATACTTTATACCCGAAGGTATCTTGTCTAGAAGTTAACTCAATAAAACATCCCCGTGTGGGGTCCAGTATTAAAACATAAGAAACATATATCTTCATAAAAAGAAACCAAACTACCCAGGGACTACTAAACGTCGACCCCTCCCTCCTCAGTAATACTCAGCTCCTCAGTAGATTCGTCTGTACCTGGACGTTTAAAACATAAACACAAAGTGAGTCTAATACTCAGTAAGCAGTACACCATGCTATTAACTTAATAAGCATATAGTACTTTCTTTTGAAAACATGCATCCATAAACCAATACTAATTCTGACAATACTTCCATACATATACTTTCTTTATAACATCATGCATACACTTACTTCTTACTCATGCATATACTCACTTCATACTTTCATGCAAAATCTTTATTTCATATTTTCATACATACTTATATATCATATCTTCATGCATACAATTCATTTAATCTTTCACTTTCTTGTGGCCAACACACTATTACGCCCCGTGTGTTGGGGTTAGCGGTCCTATTGGACCTGGATTCTACCCGTGGCCACAGGTTAGGAACCTCTTTCTGTCAGGGAGCAGCACTGGGTGCACTACCAGTACTACTTACCCGGTATTGCAATATGCCCAATTCTTTGATATCATTTCCTTTCATGTGGCCATTACATATTTTCATACATTAATTCATTCCTTTTCTTTCTTTGAAATCAACATGTTCAATATCTTCCTTAGTCCGATGAATATGCTTTTATTTTGGAAAAATAGCATTTTATGTCATGCTTACATATAAATAAAATCTTAGTTATTTCAAGAAGCATGTATAAAAAATTTCATGACTTAGGGTCTACATGCATGCATTACCATATACAAATACAATCAATTATAATCGATAGACTGATGGGTTTGAAGGGGAAATTCTTCATTTGTTAAGTGTAGACCGATGGGTTTGAAGGAAAAATTCTTCATTTGTTAAGTGTAGACCGATGGGTTTGAAGGGGAAATTCTTCATTTGTTAACTGTAGACCGATGGGTTTGAAGGGGAAATTCTTCTTTTGTTAAGTGTAGACCGATGGTTTTGAAGGGAAAATTCTTCATTTGTTAGGTGTAGACCGATGATTCATAAGAGAAGAAGGCTTAGTTAAATTTTTGGTCATTAAAAGCTTAAGGAAATGGAGGGTTAGGATTAGATTTAGGAAGATAACTATTCCAATTACCAATCCAATGGTGGGTATCATTTGTGCTCTTTCATAAATAATAAAATTTTAGGGTTTAAAGAGAAAATACTATAAGGCCTTAAAAATCATGTACTTAATTTATTTTAACAACCCACATAAAAAAAATAAAAACACACCCATCTAAAATAAAATAATAAAAAAATCTTTACATGAGCATATTTAACTTAAGAAATAAAATAAAATGATGTAAAGACTCACGTAGTAAGACTAGGGTATTGCAGTATGGCCCCGTGATTTTGAAGATTAATGACGGTGAAACAACACCGTGTTGTTCTACTACTGCGATGTTCACAGCACGGGTAACGCAAATCATAAACAGCATTGCAACATGAGCTATGCGAGATGGACTAATGTGCCGCAGGCACAAAAGGACGAGTTGATCGACTGTGTGAGAGTAAGATATATCGAGATTTATTTTGAGATATTGTTAGTGGGTGTACATAATCCAAGGTTTGTGTTAACCTTGGATGTTCATCCATGCAGGGTGACTTCGCATTAGATTACGATCGGGAGAATCATAGACTGACCATCAGGAAGCAGTTGCGTAAGCGGTTCAATGCATTCCACCATGAATTACACAAAAAGTATGAATCGTACTGTAGTCACGAGGAAGCATTGGCTGCTGGCAGTACCATGGTTGATTTGCAAGTCTGGATTAAGCTGTGTGAGAGGTGGGGAAGCGAAGAATTCAAGGTATATATTAGTTAAATTAGTAACAATCTAGTAGAATTTAATGAGTGTATCCTTACTATGTTTGTTATGCAATTTTCAAACTATAATTTTGGGTGCCCCTTAATTCAGAAAATTGCAAGACAAAATCGGGAGAATAGGAAAGCGCTAACCATTAACCACACGGCAAGCCGCAAATCGTTTGTTAGGCTAATGGAGGAGAAGGTATAGTCTGTTTTATTGATTTCAGCCTAGTCATGTATTTGCATAATACATGTAGTTCTATAACATTGTGCACAACCCATTTGCTGCATGGCTACTAATTTATGATGACGTTTGTAAGGTTGTGGAATATATGAAGAATCATGTTGGTGAAGGTCATCTCAAGTTTGATAACACATTAAATGGTTTTTTCCGAAAAAATAAAAACAGTTGGTATCATTAAATTCTAACAGTATATACATTTGTGTGAATTGAAATAATTAGAATGTTGTAAAATGTAGCTAGGGGCCCAAACTTAGTTAGCATAATAACATGATTCTTGGTTAAAATGACATCTTATATAAAATGAGAGAAGATTCAGACGAGGAGGATCATGTAGTATAATTACCATATAAATGAACACCTTTTAATGGTAGAGGTGGTACTGCTCTACTCAAATAGCATACGAATTACACTGTTATTGTTAAGAAATGTACATGTCTACTCATTTGCATCGCAAGGTATGAAGGTCTTTAGAGGTTTTGGATCTCGTGTTTGTGTGGTTTGACCGCAGGGGTTTTTCTATAAAATTGGTCATTCGTTTTGAATAAATATGTTAATTATTCAATGTTTCTGATTGAATAATTACCTGTACAATTACACACATTTGTAGCGGGCTACTACTGCAAATTTGGTGGAGTTCTATAAGGAGAGTCACTGGTCAAAGAAGAACGGTAAATTTGTCATGTCAGCAACTGAAAACACTTATGTGAGTACAATATTTCTTGAAGTTGTTTGTTGCATGCAAGGATGTTTTCCAAATTTATATTTGAGTGTGTCCTATTTACCTTTCATACCATGACATAACATCGCTTATTTTAAGTATTACATGTGCAGAATGAGATGGTCAGCAAGATGGATGGTCTAGAGCCTGAGCAACGCAACGATGAGATAGCAGCAAGTGTATTTAGAGAGCTGCTTGGGCATAGACCAGGATACGCAAGGGGGCTAGGAGAGATGGTCATCTCGGAGTCGACAAGACAACAGAACACCCAAAAAGAAAGAGAGTATCTTGCTTTAATTAAAAAACATAAGACAGATGCTGAGAATTACAAGAAAGATGCCGACCATTACAAGACGAAGCTTGATCAAGTGATGTGTGAAATGCAAGCTCTTCATGATAGGCAAAATGCTACTAATCAGATGTTGCAAACATTTTTTTAGAACTTTCATGGAAACACCAAGTCTCTCCAGTCTCGTGGAGAGACTTAGTGAGCATGGCCAAGAAATCACCGTGAATGGATTTTTTGAGTTTTTTGGGGCAATTTTTGGTAGTGGGAGATGGTGGGTGGCCAAATTATAAATGAAAACCAATATATATATATAAAGAATGTAAGGTTTTTTTGTGGAGGCTTTTGGGCAGTGGGGGGATTACTTGTGTAAGTTATTTTCTGCAAAATGTGGGCTGAAAATGCTTTGAAGCACCATAAACAGTCGTTAAGAGAATGTTCTTATTGTCCGTGTAGGAGATTTTACTAGATAGAAGTTATGTAATTGCAATATCCCTTCTCATACTTTCATTTTACACATTACGTTGTGCCTTCTACAAAAGTATAATTTTTGTTCTCTATATTAACATCTAGTTTTTCTGATATACTAATAGGCATTAAATGGTTGTTCATGTAATTCAGGTACAGCCTATTTGATGGAGCAGTTGGACGGCCAAACTGGATGCACACTAGCTGAATGTGGGTGATCATTTTCAGCATATCAATGAATTTTCAGTTTTGATGCTATATTAAAGGTTGGTGTGCTGTTATGTTGAATGATATGCTGAACAATGATGCATGCATTTCTTTAATTTATAGTTTGGAGAGTTTATGTTTCTTACTCATTTGTTAAGGCTCCTAAACACACAGAATTTGTATATATATGCGAAGTAAAGAAAGAAAAACAATACATTTGATCACCCATAGTGCATAATGGGGCAGCTTTAAGTGTCTTTTCTGTATTATATCGTATGAATGCAATTTCGTGATAAAACCACTCCTGCATATAATTAGAAGGGACATGGGATAATTTTTAAAATTCTGTGTATTTTTACTGTGAATAAGAGGTAGCATTTGGTAGTGATTGTAAGGATAATAGTTTTCCTTCATTTTATTTCCAATACTACTTCTTATGTCGCAAAATTTGTGTGTAAGAATGCATGCCAATAGTAATTGGGCTTAGATCACGTGGCATTTGTGTGTAAGCAGAGGGTTTCTGACCGTGAGTATTATTATGTCATTCCTTTCAAAGTTTTTCGTATACGAAAAGATTGAGCCATGTACATATGATTATGTATGAGATAGTTGGAGATTCAGATATGAAAACACATATCATGTGTGTTTATTTGACATGGTCAAAAGTGGACTTAGGCATAATTTCCTAATATGTAGATGTTCTCTACATGGCTGTTACCCTCTCCATTAAGCCCATTTCCTCTTAACTTTCATGTGTTTTTATTTATAGTCTCATCATCGTTTAAGACTATGATTGTGAAATTAATGGGCTAAACATGCAATATAGATTGAACGGGCATGTATAGATCATGTGAGGATTGGTGCTGAGCATGATTAACATTTGAGGTACACACTTCCCACTTCATTCTCTCTCAAAAATTGGATATCTGTGTGAGTTGTTGCTGAGCTTCACAATGGTTGATATGATTTAGATTATTCATAATGGTTGTTTTGGTTCTAAATGTCACATGGGCGTGGTGCTTTTTCCTTGATGTAGAGCATATGCTTGAAAGTTAGCTAGAGATAGCTCATCACTTTGTACTAATGATTTTGGATGAATGTTTTTGGAAAAATAGAGGGGAGAGGGAACATCTAGTATGCATCCCTAACATTTAATCAAAATAATCAATCCTACAAAGAATGTAAAAAGTAAAGGATAAATACCATCGAATAGAACAATGATATCAACTATTCTTCCTTGTTTAAAGGAATAGAACAAGAATTGTTGAGTCACCAAAAAGACCCAAGGGGCTGAGTGCATGGTAACAAAGATCACCCCTTTGTTATGGCTTAAAGCAAAGCTTCACCATTGGACTTTAAAACATATAGCATTTGCCTAAGGCATTTGGTTAAAAGATATGTATCTCCAACTTCTAGGCTAGAGAGTTAAATCAAAAGTACAATCAGGTTGAAAATAATCATATGATGATCTAGTTAGATGGGTTAACTTTTAATGTTTAAGTACTAATAATTATATGCACACTGGGAGTTAACCAATTGGTTGTTGTTTTTAAGATGGAATATGCCCTTGCATATACAGATAGTGTCAGCTTTTTTGGATCAAGTTTAGATAGTCAATTTTAGACCAAAAAGATTTAACTATATTGTATTTTCTCCTCTTTTTCTCCATCCTTCTTGTGGGTCTAGATGAGACTTTGCTTAGAAACGAGGATTAGAACCAGACTTTTGGCATTGGGGGGGCTGTATGTGGGTGATGATTACAGGTTCAAGCATGTTGGAATATCCCTGTATAGTTGGTGGAGAGCATTTATAATTAGATGAAATTCACTATATGGGTTTATATTATATTAACCCAGCAATCTTATGAGCTTTTTAAAGTTGTGTGTTGGGTAAAAATATATGGTGGTTAAGTTTGTATACAAATATGCTGCATTGGAGCAGTACTTCTGTGTTGTGTACTGCTGAAATGACCATGTTAGAGCTGTATGTGGGTGATGATTATAGGTTAGCATGAAGGGAATGTGTTAATTGGTCAAGTTTTATGCATTTTGTTGTTAATAGTTGTCAATATATACTCTTAAATAATAATTTACAAGTCCATATTAGCAAGCTCTATGACTTGAGATTATTTATCAAACTTTTCTGAAAAATTTACTTGCAACTCTACAGCCACACCTATAAACATGTTTTTAGAAGCAGCTATCATTTTGGGTTCTGAAGAAACTGATATAACAGAATTAATATCTTGTGAAATTGTTTTTTTTTTCCCAGACTTAATATGGCTTTAAATGTATATTTTCTGTTATACACGTACACTATTGCAAAGACCAACCAGGTTGCTAAAATGGAGAATTTAGTATGCATATTTTGATGGAGACAATTTCTAATTAGATGAATGACTACATAATCTTTTCATATTATATTAGCCCACCAATATGGTGAGTTTTTGGAGACAAGCACAGGCAAAGTAGTTTGCCTTGGCCTGGTATTGTTTTAATATGTTAGTGTATGCACCGCCTTTTCCCTCCAGCAGTACCTGCATAAAATGTTGGAAATCCATTTGCTTTTAATAAGCTGTCTAATCGCTCTAATTCACATGAAAGTTGCAGTTAATTATTGGTCAAAGGTTAGTATTACAACAAATATTGTAATTAAACGAAAAGGGATGTTGCATAGATGACAAAGGCATTCCAACATCATGAGAGATTTGTTGTATATATAACATCTTCCAAATTATTGAACTCAGTCCACTTGATCTGTTTGGTTTTGAAAGAGAACATTTTAATTTTAGCTCTAAAATGCATGGAGTTCTTGGATTGTATGCTCTGTGTTTGAAAGAAGGATTTGCAAACCAGCATATATATTATCCCAAGAAAATTCTTTGACTGCCCATCCAGTTCTACCGAAGTACAAAGCATTGTCCACTACATATTTTAGGTAGTACTCAGCATTGGTTGCTTGAAACAGCCAGACAGCTACCCACAATAACTCATCCTTCATCAAAATATATATAGAGAAGCTGATCATTTAGAATATACTAAACCAATAAGGTCATAGATCAATGGTGATCAAAAAGAAATAAAAAATTCTGTTAAGGGATTATTTGACTAACCGAATGACCAGATGATGTGTAGAATTGCTTAGTAGACAGTGTGACGCCCCCAAATCCCCACGCACGGACACGGAAAAATCGAGACGTCCGGATGATGACATCACAGGTCACCACCCTAACGACGTGTGCCAAGTGTGTGCAAAGGCAACATATGTGCACGAGAAAAACGCAGCGGATAAGCAAGTCAATAATTAAGTACCAGAATTTTTTCTTAACGTAATACAAAGCTGTCCAAAACTTACATAAATAAAATATTATAAAACACGCATATATCATAATATCAAATACAAAGCATAACATCAGCAACCCGGCGGAGCCGCATCCTCGGGCTCAGCCTCCTCCTCCTCATCCTCGAACTCTGCACCAAAAGCTAGGAACCAAAAATGGCACCGCAGGTAAGTAAAACCCAAACACCACCAGATAAAAACACATAGAACTCAAGCAACATAATTGCAAGAACAGCCAATGCACATGTCCCGCAAAACCACATTTTTACCACGCACGCCAAAAAAACCCATTTGGCCCATAAAAACATATCCTCAAAACCAATCCTCGCCATTATCCCAGATAATGGCCCAAACCACCATTTTCCCAGAAAATGGATCAAAAGCCTCAAAAACAAAACTTGCCATTTTCCCAAAAAATGGCCCACATCCGAAAACCATAAAAACAAACCGGTTATGCATGCACCATGACCTCCCCTAGGGATCATCCGCACACCCTGGCTCTGTGCCACACCGCAGGTAACGACTACGCATGTGACACCTAAACGAGCGATGCCCAGACTCGCGCCCAGCACGTACCTAGCCAGGCCATCCTCTAGCCCTCGCCAGCGAAGGGCCACGGAGTCGGTGAGTAGAGCGATGCCCAGACTCGCGCCCCACGCGTACCTGGCCGGGCCATCCTCTAGCCCCGCTCCCGTCGTCGCCCAGCGACAACTCAGGGGACGTCACTCAGTATTATCCACTCCCGAGTGACCAGAGGAGCTCCACCGAGATAATAACCCATCCCGGGTTGGGCTCGTGAGACACACGCACCCGAAAATCCATTCACGCCAGCAAAACAGGGTTTCTCAAATAAAATAAATACACGTGCATGCACCATGCAAATGCAATTATCAATGCACAAAACAAACAACCAACCATAAAACAATAAATCAAGCAACTCCGTCCTCCATCCATCCGACCCCCGAACTCCTCGGACTCAGTCCGGAATCAACCAACCAGCAGCAATAAATAATTGAAAGAGCAATATATATTTAAATCTAAAAATAGGGTTTGGAAAATACTTACTGCGCTATACGGTAATTTTAGAAAACACCCGGCGTTGCAAGCGGCGATGAAAAAGCAACGTTACAGTGAAAAATCACTGTGGCCGTGGGTTGTGAAATACCCACTTTTGAACGGGGACAAACCAGGGCTTGGGATTGATAGGGAATGGTCTAGGGATGATTGTGAAGCTATTGGAAGTGGTGGTTGGCCGTGGGTGGCGGCGAAAAAGCCGGAAAGAGGCCGGATTTTCCAAAAAGGAAAGCTAGCTCGTGGGAGCTGTTCCGGTGGTCGTTGGAGGCCGAAAATAGGTGGGTTAGGACGGCAAGGGACCGGTGATGAAGTGGTGAAGAAATGGTGGCCGGAGGTGGAGCGCCGGCGGCGGATCGGAGCAAAACCTGTGCGGGCTTTGAAGGGCTTTTCCGGCCAAACGGCCGGCCGGATGGGGGTGGGTTTTGGTGGGAAGGTGCGCCGGAGGGAGGGGAGTCGAACGGTGCCGGCGGTGAGCCGCACGGTGGCCGGACGGCGGCGGTTCGACGGGTTGAAGCTTTCCGGTGTGAGGGAGAGAGAAGAGAGAGAGAGAGACCGGGGGGGTCGACGCGGGGGGGGAGAGAGAGAGAAAAAAAGAAAAGAAAGAAAAAAGAAAGAAAGGAAGGAAAAAGAAAGAAGAAAAAAGAGAAAAAGGAAAAAAGAAAAAGGAAAAGAAAAGAGGTGTAGGGAAAGAAGATGAGGTCTAATCCTCATTCCGGGAAAACAACACTAACCCGCCGCAAAGATATTAAAAACTGTAAACAGCTAAAAGAAATAAAACACAACATCAATTAAATAAAAAAAACAATTTTAAAACGCAATAATTTAAAATAAATAAGCTAATATATTAATTAAATAAAAACAACCATTTCAGCGAAAATACAAGCGAAAGCGGGTCATCACATCCTCCCCCCTTAAAAACAAATTTTGTTCTCGAAATTTGCAAGATCAACCACTAACTTAAAGCAAGCCACAATAAAGCACATAAACCAACTGTGACCAAGATTGAGATACATACCTTCATCCCTCAAACAAATACGGGTACTACTCCCTCATGTCCGCTACTCGCTCCCAAGAGAAGTCCTGTGCTAACGGATCTCCCCAAGCCACTTTAACCAAAGGTATCGTCTTAGACCTCAACTGTTGCTCCTTCCAATCCATGATCTGCGACGGAACAACCTCATAAGTGAGATCCGGTTGCAACTGAATACCCGCTGGGTCGACGAAGCGTGGTTCTTGCTGTCCAAAGCTCTTCTTCAGGGATGATACGTGGAAGACATCATGAACATCCCCAAAATAATCTGGCAAAGCAACTCTATAGGTGATGGACCCTACCTTCTCCAGAATCTGAAAAGGGCCGACATACCTCGGATCTAGCTTCCTCTTCTTACCAAAACGCTTAACACCTCTCATGGGAGAGACTTTAAGGTAAACCCAATCACCAACTTCAAAAGAAAACTCTCTCCTCCTGGTATCAGCGTAACTTTTCTGGCGACTCTGAGCTGCCGCCATTTTATTTCTGATGATCCGAGCTTGGCTTTGCATCTCTAAATTATTTCGGGTCCAATTATCCTACTCTCCCCAACTTCATCCCAACACAAGGGCGACCTGCACTTTCTCCCATAAAGAGCTTCATAGGGAGCCATCTGAATGGTCGCATGGAAGCTGTTATTGTATGCAAACTCGATGAGCGGCAAATGATTTTCCCAACTCCCTTGAAAATCCATGACACATGCTCACAACATGTCTTCAAGGGTCTGAATGGTGCGCTCTGACTGGCCGTCTGTCTGCGGGTGATAAGCAATACTGAACTTCAACTTAGTACCCAAAGCTGCCTGCAAACTCTTCCAAAACTGCGACGTGAACCTCGGGTCTCGATCCGACACTATACTCTTTGGTATGCCGTGTAGCCGCACTATCTCTTTGACATACAAACGGGTCAACTTACCCAAAGAGTCGGTGTTATTAACAGGCAGAAAAGGAGCACTCTTCGTTAACCGGTCAACAATCACCCAAACAGAATTTTTCCCACTAGGCGTTCTCGGCAAACCCACTACAAAGTCCATCGTGATGTCATCCCACTTCCACTCAGGAATAGGGAGGGGTTGGAGCATACCTGCAGGTCTTTGATGCTCGGCCTTCACCTGACGGCATGTGTGGCATTTCTCAACATATAAGGCAATGTCCTCCTTCATTCCATCCCACCAGTAATTTTTCTTCAAGTCCCGATACATCTTTGTACTGCCGGGATGAACTGAATAAGGGGCCACATGAGCTTCCGCCATGATCCGCTCTTTGAATTCAGAGTCCTTAGGGACCACTCTGCGATCTCGGAACTGAAGTATCCCATCGTTATCCATGCTATAATGCAACGGCCCTCGAGATTTTCTGACTCTTTTCCTGATGTTCAGCAGCTTCGGATCCTTTCTTTGGAGAGTCTTCAATTCTTCAAAATCAGTTACCCGAATATCAAGAACTGAAGATAAAACCTCTTCTTGCTACGAACTCTCTATAAGGAGCCTTCTCATCCCACAAAGCAACGAATCCATTTCTGACGGCTCGGCTTCATCTTCTAAGTGCGACTTCCGGCTCAAAGCATCAGCAACTATATTAGCCTTCCCCGGATGGTACTTGATCTCACACTGATAGTCACTGATTAGCTCCAGCCATCGCCTCTGCCTCATATTCAGATTTTTCTGGGAAAACAAATGCTTCAAGCTCTTGTGATCAGTAAATACCTCGCAAGCTTCCCCATACAAGAAGTGCCGCCAGATCTTGAGGGCAAAAACAATCGCAGCCAATTCTAGATCGTGCGTCGGATAATTCTTCTCATGGTCCTTTAGCTGACGAGATGCATAGGCTACAACCCGTCCTTCCTGCATAAGGACACAACCCAAACCAAACTTAGACGCATCACTGAAGACTACGAATGGCTTATGCGGTTCTGGGAGCGCTAACACTGGTGCCGTCGTCAACCTGTTCTTTAATTCCTGGAAGCTTCTCTCACATTTCTCTGACCAAACAAATTCTGTATTCTTCCGAGTCAAAGCTGTGAGAGGTCCGGATAGGCGAGCAAAACCCTCTACAAATCTTCGGTAATACCCCGCCAGCCCCAAGAAACTCCGAATCTCGCGCACTGTAGTCGGGCGCTGCCATGACAAAATGGCTTCTACCTTACTAGGATCAACAGTCACTCCGTCTCGGGAAATTACATGCCCAAGAAATTAACTTCTTCCAACCAGAATTCACACTTGCTGAGCTTGGCATACAGTTGGTGTTCTCTCAATTTCCCAAGTACCAGACGAAGATGATACGCATGCTCTTCAACATCTCGGGAATAAATCAGTATATCATCAATAAATACTACCACAAAGGAATCCAGATAAGGTCGAAACACTCGATTCATCAAATCCATGAAAGCTGCAGCGGCATTAGCTAACCCAAACGGCATCACCTTAAATTCATAATGCCCATACCTCGACCTGAAAGCAGTTTTAGGCACATCCTAGTCTCTGATTCTCAGCTGGTAGTATCCCGACCTCAGATCAATTTTAGAGAACACGGCTGCTCCTTGAAGCTGATCAAATAAATCATCAATCCGCGGGAGAGGGTATTTATTTTTGATAGTCACCTTATTCAATTCCCGATAATCTATGCACATACGGAGGGTTCCATCTTTCTTTTTAACAAACAAAACGGGTGCACCCCATGGTGAAGTACTAGGCTGAATAAATCCCTTCTCTACCAGTTCTTGCAACTGAGTCTTCAACTCTTTTAATTCAGCCGGTGCCATGAGATAAGGAGCTTTATGCACAGGAGCCGCTCCAGGTTCCAAGTCTATAACAAACTCCATTTCTCGAACAGGGGGTAGTCCGAGCAAGTCATCCACAAACACATCGAGGAATTCTTCCACAACTGGAATGTCTGCCAAAGACTTCTCCTTAGACGGCGTGGACACCATCTGAACCAAGAATGCATCCGCTCCCCATGCAATCTCTCTTCTTGCTTGAATCGCCAATATAATCATCGGCTTTTCTTTTAATTTACTCCCTGCAAATTCTAGACAATCACCATCTGGAAGCTGAAAGCTAATTATCCGACTTCTACAATTAATACTAGCAGAATATCGGTATAGCCAATCCATTCCGAGGATGATATCAAAACCCAACAGTTTGAACACCACCAAATCAGCATCCAAGAATCTTCCCTTAAAATTTAACGGGCATCCCAAGGCAACCTTGGAACACCACACCACTTCACCATCAGGTAGAGCCACTACCATAGCCTTCGGCAACGATTCCGTGACCAAATTACACACCCGTGCAAACGTGGAAGATACAAATGACTGCGACGCACCGGAATCAAACAAAGTACAAGCATAAAACTCATACAAACGGATTCTTCCTGAACCAAACACATCAACCCATGAAATCCAAAAAGCAAAGAATAAACCAAATACACCAAAAATTAAATCCAACTTAAAATTAAATTAATCCATACCTGTGATTACTCCAGCATCATGGGTCGCTGGCGCCTCATCATCCACCTCTCCGGGTGTGACAGCATAAACCCGGGCTTGCACTGTTTGTCTCGGGTTTGTTCTTCCACCGCGTCTACCTCCACGGCTTCCTTGAACTGTTCTTGGACATTCTCGGGCAAAGTGACCCTGCTGGCCACAATTATAACATCGAGTCCCACCAGAAGGGCACTCACCCACATGGGCTCTATTACAAACTCCGCAAACAGGCACACGTCCTCCCATACGAACACTTGAGGATGCTTGAGGTCGAGTCCCGGTCCGCTGAACAAATTTTTGAGGCGAACCCGAGCTGCTTCCTTCACCAGAAAAACTCCACCTCTTATGTCCTGGAGGGGAGCCCATACTCAGATTGTTTTCTCGTTCCACCAGGGTGGCCACATCCACTAATTCCTGAAAAGTGGATATCCGATGGCTGACCACCATACGGCGTATATCAGGGCGCAGTCCCTCCTGAAAACGATCAGCTCGCATCTCCTCTGTGGCGATAAGGTGAGGAGCAAATCGCTCAAGTTCTATGAATCTCCGGGCGTACTGTTCCACTGTCGCGCCCCCTTGGACCAAATCTGAGAACTCTCTCGCCTTTTGCTTCCTTACCGATGCGGGAAAGAAGCGGTCATTAAACTCCTTCTTGAAACGTTGCCAGGTCACCGCAGCGAAAGATCCCAATTCTGATTCTAGCATCACTCTCTTGGTATCCCACCAATCAAACGTCGTGCCTTGCAAGAGATAGCTGGCGTAGAGTACCTGTTGCGCCTCGGTGCATCCACACACCTCAAAAGTTCTCTCTAGGTCCTTGATCCACTTTCCAGCTCCAAGCGGATCCTCTTCTCCAGTGAAGTGTGGAGTCCTATGCGCCAGGAAGCGCTCATAGGTGCACCCAGCTTGCACCATGCTGCTAGATCCTCCCGGGTAAGGCCAAGGCCCTCCCTGATATGGCCAAGGACCTCCTGGTTGCGGCCAAA
This sequence comes from Carya illinoinensis, assembly GCF_018687715.1. Taxonomy (NCBI): domain Eukaryota; kingdom Viridiplantae; phylum Streptophyta; class Magnoliopsida; order Fagales; family Juglandaceae; genus Carya; species Carya illinoinensis. The sequence continues at coordinate 22,659,731 of NC_056765.1, forward strand.
ATCCTTCTTGTTGCGGACAAGGCCCTCCTTGTGGTGGCCAGGGACCCCCTTGTTGTGGCCAAGGTCCTCCTGGTTGTGGCCAAGGCCCTGTCTGTTGTGGCCTATAAGTTTGCTGCATAAACTCCGTCATCTGCCGTATGGCTTGAGCTATGGAGTCATCTCTTGATGTATTGTCCCGTGGCTCCTGAGTAGATTTCTTTGGCCTTCCCATTTTCCTGCCACCACAACCTTTGACCCTCTTTCAGAAAAACAAAAACAAATAAAACCAACCAACAAAACAGAACCAAAAACCAACACCACATCACACCAAAACAACAGAAACAACTTGTAAAAACATAACTAAATAAATAAAAACAAATAAACAAACTCAAACAAATAAAACAAATAAAACAGATAAAAAAAAGCTGTACTTAACATAATTTTCAAAACACAACTTTAAAAAGCATTCTGGTACTGCCTACGGGACATGTGGTTTTACCCAGAGCCAAACCGCTCTGATACCACCTGTGACGCCCCCAAATCCCCACGCACGGACACTGGGAAATCGAGACGTCCGGATGATGACATCACGGGTCACCACCCTAACAACATGTGCCAAGTGTGTACAAAGGCAACATATGTGCACGAGAAAAACGCAGCGGATAAGCAAGTCAATAATTAAGTACCAGAATTTTTCTTAACGTAATACAAAGCTGTCCAAAACTTACATAAATAAAATATTACAAAACACGCATATATCATAATATCAAATACAAAGCATAACATCAGCAACCCGGCGGAGCCGCATCCTCGGGCTCAGCCTCCTCCTCCTCATCCTCGAACTCTGCACCAAAAGTTACGGAACCAAAAATGGTACCGCAGGTAAGTAAAACCCAAACACCACCAGATAAAAACACATAGAACTCAAGCAACATAATTGCAAGAAAAGCCAATGCACATGTCCTGCAAAACCACATTTTTACCACGCACGCCAAAAAAACCCATTTGGCCCATAAAAACATATCCTCAAAACCAAGCCTCGCCATTATCCCAGATAATGGCCCAAACCACCATTTTCCCAGAAAATGGATCAAAAGCCTCAAAACCAAAACTCGCCATTTTCCCAGAAAATGGCCCACATCCGAAAACCATAAAAACAAACCGGTTATGCATGCACCATAACCTCCCCTAGGGATCATCCGCACACCCTGGCTCTGTGCCACACCGCAGGTAACGACTACGCATGTGACACCTAAACGAGCGATGCCCAGACTCGCGCCCAGCGCGTACCTGGCCAGGCCATCCTCTAGCCCTCGCCAGCGAAGGGCCACGGAGTCGGTGAGTAGAGCGATGCCCAGACTCGCGCCCCACGCGTACCTGGCCGGGCCATCCTCTAGCCCCGCTCCCGTCGTCGCCCAGCGACAACTCAAGGGACGTCACTCAGTATTATCCACTCCTGAGTGACCAGAGGAGCTCCACCGAGATAATAACTCATCCCGGCTTGGGCTCGTGAGACAGACGCACCCGAAAATCCATTCACGCCAGCAAAACAGGGTTTCTCAAATAAAATAAATACACGTGCATGCACCATGCAAATGCAATTATCAATGCACAAAACAAACAACCAACCATAAAACAATAAATCAAGCAACTCCGTCCTCCATCCATCCGACCCCCGAACTCCTCGGACTCAGTCCGGAATCAACCAACCAGCAGCAATAAATAATTGAAAGAGCAATATATATTTAAATCTGAAAATAGGGTTTGGAAAATACTTACTGCGCTATACGGTAATTTTAGAAAACACCCGGCGTTGCAAGCGGCGATGAAAAAGCAATGTTACAGTGAAAAATCACTGTGGCCGTGGGTTGTGAAATACCCACTTTTGAACGGGGACAAACCAGGGCTTGGGATTGATAGGGAATGGTCTAGGGATGATTGTGAAGCTATTGGAAGTGGTGGTTGGCCGTGGGTGGCGGCGAAAACGCCGGAAAGAGGCCGGATTTTCCAAAAAGGAAAGCTAGCTCGTGGGAGCTGTTCCGGTGGTCGTTGGAGGCCGAAAATAGGTGGGTTAGGACGGCAAGGGACCGGTGATGAAGTGGTGAAGAAATGGTGGTCGGAGGTGGAGCGACGGCGGCGGATCGGAGCAAAACCCGTGCGGGCTTTGAAGGGCTTTTCCGGCCAAACGGTCGGCCGGATGGGGGTGGGTTTTGGTGGGAAGGTGCGCCAGAGGGAGGGGAGTCGAACGGTGCCGGTGGTGAGCCGCACGGTGGCCGGACGGCGGCGGTTCGACGGGTTGAAGCTTTCCGGCGTGAGGGAGAGAGAAGAGAGAGAGAGAGACCGCGGGGGTCGACGCGGGGGGAGAGAGAGAAAAAAAGAAAAGAAAGAAAAAAGAAAAAAAGGAAGGAAAAAGAAAGAAGAAAAGGAGAAAAAGGAAAAAAGAAAAAGGAAAAGAAAAGAGGTGTAGGGAAAGAAGATGAGGTCTAATCCTCATTCCGGGAAAACAACACTAACCCGCCGCAAAGATATTAAAAACTGTAAACAGCTAAAAGAAATAAAACACAACATCAATTAAATAAAAATAATAATTTTAAAACGCAATAATTTAAAATAAGTAAGCTAATATATTAATTAAATAAAAACAACCATTTCAGCGAAAATACAAGCGAAAGCGGGTCATCACAGACAGGATAGAGTCATCATACAAACCTCTGAACTTGTCAGCAAACGAGAAAAGCTGCAATATTGAATAATTAAAAGAAGTAACTCTAAGGAATAGTGGCTAGCTTTTAATTTTACTCGAGTGATCATATGTTATATTGATGATGAACTCAAAGGAAAAAGATTCATTGCATGGATGCCATTCTTTATAAGAGCAAGTAAATATTATTATCTAAGAGTACTTGAAAAATGGATCAGAAGAATAAGGTAACCTAAATCAGGGATATAAGTAGTATTATTTTTTGAGGGTTATGGATATGTGAAATGGAGTGCTAGCAACATATATAGCTGACAACTGCTGCCACCTGTACTTGTTTCTTTATGTTCTAGTATTTATTTCTTTGTCTATTGTAATGTACTTGTGTGGCACCAAAAATGTATACATGACTAACCTGCTTGGCGTGTACTAAGAGGAGATCGGAGTAGGAAGAGTTATAAGGCTTGAAAGCCAAGGCAGTTGAAGCCAAACTTGAAAAATACATATTAATAACATGTATGACTTGAGATTATTTATCAAAGTGGAAAAATTTACTTGCAACCCTACAGACACACACTTCTAAATATATTTACTTATTAGCAATTTTTGCGTACTTAGCAAACTGATATACTCAGAATTTATAAGTTGTAAAATGGGTTTTTTGTTTAATAGACCTTAGGTAGGCTTAACTTATTGGATTTTCTGTTATGTATGCACACAGAAAAAAGACCAACCAGTTACTAAAAATGGAGAATTTAGTATGCAATTTTTGATGGAGACAATTTCTAATTAGATGAATCTCTATATGTTTCTTTTCATATTATATTAGCCCACCAATATGGTGACTTTTTTCTGCCTCTTGTGGACTCAAACAAATTATGGTGGGTAACTTGTATGCAAATATGCTACATTGGAACACTGTCAGGCTTGGGTTATGTACTGCTGGAATTTCATATGTTAGAGCTGCCATAGCAGCCATGTTAGAACTTTTTGTTATACTTTCTGTGGATGCTCTTAAAAGTAAGGAAATTTCAATGGTGGTTGATCATTTGCATAATTGTGTCTGATATGTGGCCATACATTGATAAGGTATTATCCTATCTAATAGCACTGTTTTTGGATATTTATGTTAGAGTCTGGCACTTCTAAGATTTTCGATGTTTGAGGCAATTTGCAGTAGATTAAAACCATAGCACAAGGAATATTTCCATTGTTTATTGCGTAACTTATAATATAAGTTTTGATGTATTTACTCCAATGTTTTGGGTTCAGCAATGATGTAAGAAACTGATAAATCTAGAAGTCACTGCTGAAGATCATCAACATTGAACTTTATATTAAATATGTACAGCTATACACGTTGTATGTGAGTGCTGCATGTAATTGCTTGTAAGATAATTAGTTTCAGATGCATATATACATATATATACTGTTTGTATAAATTGAGTAAAACCTTATAGAGCGATTGTGATTGTGTGGTTCTTTCTTTATAGTCTAATTATTTACAAGCACCAAATTTAAAAGTGATAGTTTTGTGATTAAGAGTGATTTGCTTAAATGATTGTAAATCCCTTTCTAGATTTTAGCTTGACCTTATGTTTGCCATTTTGCTTCAATTGGTGATGATGAATGAACATTAAAGTTACAGGCTCAAATATGTATTATTTCCTTGTTCATTATTCAATGTTTCCTATATTAAAATAATCGGTGTACGTGCTGAAAATCTATATGGTCATTGACAGAATGGATTCCCCCCACTTGATGCAGACGTGTTGAAGTTGTTCTACCCAATGCCCAGGTGCACATTGTTATGAATGACATGAACTAATTCTAACTATAGAAAAGCAGGACAGTTCAGTAATTGTTGATGAATGTGGAGATCTTCAGTTAATGTTTAGGAGCAAGAAATGGGATCTATATATTTAGTAGTTTGTAAGTACTGTAGGTGTTGCAAGTAGAAATTGGTCCACCTGAATGTATATAGCCCATAACTACATTAATGTGAATTTCCCACTGGGTTTAGATGAATGAATGTGTTTGATTTATCATATTCAATGAAAAAGGTTTTTTCCTATAATGAAAGTAACCTGCAGAATTTTCCTCTATGTTTCGTATTTCTAAATTTGAAGCTTTGTTAATAGGTTTATGTGTGAATGGTTTATGTCTTAATTTAAGTAATTTATTTGCTGTTAATTAACAACAATTAATTACTTAACTTCATTGGCATCACCACAAGTTTAAGTTATTTATTGAAAAAGTTAATTGATTATTTTAGGTTAAGTAATAAATTGATTAAATATGTGATTCTTACTAAAAATAGTTCATATATTTCTTACTAAGTTTGAAAAATATGGATATATATATAACCAACGTAACAGACGAAATAACGAGCCGAAAAAAAAAAACACCACAAAGCTATTAGCAGCGCTTTTCAGAGTAATTACAGCGATTTTAGATGCTGCAATTACACATTAACAACGATTTTTTAGACATGGACATCCCAAATTTGCAACAATTTCTCATAATTGTAGCGCTTTAACGTATATTTCCAGCATTTTGGTTCTACTTTGTATTCTTATTTGCAACATATTCCTGAAAATTGCTGGAATTAGACAATCATTTGCAGCGCTTTTGGTAGAATTTTCAGTATTTATATTACACTGGAAAAGAAAATTTGCAACAATTAATAAAAAATCGCTAGAATTAGATAATCAATTGCAGCGCTTTTGGTTGAATTTTCAGAATTTATATTACATTGGAAAAGAAAATTTGCAACAATTAATAAAAAAGAACGGCTATTGGACAAGCAATTGCAGCGCTTTTGGTTGAATTTTCAGTATTTATATTACACTGAAAAAGAATATTTGCAACAATTAATAGAAAATCGCTGCTAATGATCACCTTAATTGCAGCACTTTTTAGAGGGAAAGCAGCACTTTTAAAGGCTGAAAATCAACGTTAACAGTGATTTTTCATATATATATTCAATGACATTCTTAATTGCAGCGCTTTTAGGTCCATTTTCAACATATATATTACGCTGCAAAAAAGCATTTCCAACAATTCTAGAAGAAAGCGTTGGTATTATACTGTTAATTGCAGCTCTTTTCATAGTAATTGCAGTGATTTGTAATGCTGCAATTACTCTTGTGCAACGATTTTTCAGACACTAATCAGGTTTGCAATTAGCAGTAAAAAAACTAATTACAGTGCTTTTAGTGGCATTTTCAGCATCAACGTAACGCTGAAGAAAGATATTTGCAACAATTTTTAAGAAAATCTCTGCACATACTTGAGCTCAATTGCAGCGATTTATAGAGTATTTACAAGGATTTAAAATGCTGGAAATCAGATTTCTCAGCGATATATCTTTATGGGCTTGCGGGCAGTTACAGAGATGTTTGTAGAGTTAGCAAGGAAAAAAAATCGCTGCTAAAAGTATTTTAAACAGCGATATTTTTTTTTCGCTTCTTTGGGCAAAAAAGACGCTATAATAGCAGCGATTCTGCAAGGAATTTATAAGCACTGAAAATAAGTATATGCAGCAATTTATATATTTTTTTGCAACGATTTTAAGCGCTGCAAAAGATCTGATTTTTTGTAGTGAAGCTACGTATCAACTTGTTGAAACAAGAAAATTATGTCGAAACAAACTTACTTTGATATGTTTGTAAAAGAGGGTGCAATCTGTTTTTATCAAGATGTGATTCACGAGGAAGTGAGGTATAATGTTAAGCTCAAACCTAGCATAGACTTACGAGTCTAGAAACACGCTATTGAGGGCAGTTTTACAACTAAATCTGCTCAAGGCTTCCTCAGGCTCCATTTTCCAGCTTTCCCTTTTTCTAAATTTTATTTGGAACCATACACTTCCCAAAAACTTTCCTGTCTTTCTTTGGAAGCTATGGAATAATGGGGTAGCCTTTGATGAAAATGTTAAAAAAATGTGGCATTCCATTGGCGGTTAATTCTAGGTGCTCCTCATAATTTGGGATTGATTCAGCATCTCATGTCTTTAATGAATGTCTAGCAACTGTCTCAGTTTGGAGTTTCTTCCATAACGCTTTTGGTGTCATGCCCATGTGGCACATGGTTGAAAGGAAGGGTTGGTTTTTTGGTTGTCCCTCCTCCCTAACTCTGACAAACTTTGGCATGTATATAGAGTTGCAGTTCTTATTATATTGGAGTTGTGGCTCTCTTGCAATGCAGCTAGATATGATGGGGGGTCAAAAATTTCTTCTTCCATTATTTGGAAAGTGTTGAATTGGTTAAAACTTGGATCTCAATTTCCTCATTCATCCGAAACAAGTCTTACGTACCTAAACAGCATGTTTCTACTTTGAAAAGTTTCAAAAATTACAATGTTGTAGGTGGGACTGACAAGCCTTCACTTGTTTGTCGGTCTCCTCCTCCCTTTGGAAAGTGGAAACTCAATATTGATTGAGGTTCGAAAGCTAATCCTGGCCTACTAGATGTGGGGGAGCACTTAGAGATCATCGTGGAAGATTTTTATTTGGCTTTTCTTGTTATCCTCTGAATCGTTCGAGTAGGTACAGAAATCTTTGCTCTAAAATTGGTGATGTTGTTGTGCTATCGACTCAGTGTTGACAACAAATTGACTCTTTAACAGTGGCAAACTGTTTCAATCTGAAGCAAAAGCCACCATGATCACTTTTTAAAGAAATATGTTAAAGAGAAATGCTACTCTTAGATAAGGGGGCTCCCTATGGGGGGATTCCGATTGTGTTTTTTTTTTTAACTTAATAATTTAGTAATTTTTAATGATGTTGTATTTTTTTAAAATATTTAAAAGCGTTAAAAAATACATAAAAAATAAATAAATAAATACACTATTGAAAGCCTCCATCAGTGGCTATAGAGCCACTCTATTAAAATACCTTATGTTAGCAAGTGTAATTGAAAATTACACCAACTAATTTATCATCTCTAATCACATCTTCTAGTAACATCTTTTCAATAAGTATAATTAAGAACGATCAAATATATCATATCAACAATTATAATTAAAGATGACAAATTGGATAAGAGGTCTTACCAGTCAATTATAGCTGTCAAGAGATGTTTTGGTCCTCTCTTGTGGAAATTTTCATCCTCAGAGCTCATTGTTCCCAATGTACTTCCTCTCTTTATGATATCCTCTTATATAAACTACTTGCAGGAGGAATCAAAAGAGGAATGTTCAACATAATGATGGGTCTGATATTATTGTTTCCTAAATTTAATCATTTATGTGTTTTATTGAGCGGTATAGTAACACCATCCATTTGATAGATATGATTGAGATACTTGATAAATATATAAGCATAAAGCAAGTACAAACCACTAGACTCTAATGTAAATCAATATCCTATTCATCCATGCTATTATTATCTCTCAAAATGATCAGAGAGACATACTAATGTCAATCTGATTGTTTGACACGCGGATCTATGCGATTGAAAATTTTGGATCTATCCATAGAGAGAAAATATGGAAGAAAAGGGAGGGAGATTTCCCGAGCAAGTGTTTTAGAAATTGTGTAAAATTAAAATTTTATTTTATTGAAATGGCAAGATTATACTAGTTAATTGTAAAATATGTTGTAAAATAATTATAAATGAGTTTTTAAGTAATTATGTTGCATTAGCAAGCAGCAAGCTTTCTATTCTCCCATTTCAGTTTCTTTAAAGCATGTAATTCTATATACTTTTGTAATCAATTAAAAACATTCCACAAATACAATGGAGTTTTACTTTTTTTTTTTTTTTTTTTAGCATAGTATTATGTAAATCAATTTGTGATGCAATATCCGTATAAAAAAAAATACCAAAAGTACCTTCAATAAATGTTGGCACGGAAACTCGCTGTTCACCTATAAGTTATCGATCGGAACAATATTTTGTGCTCTACTAAAACGAACAAGTTATTCGGAAGGGAACCAACTTGTCGAATACATAAAAGAAGGGCTGAACTCTTTCACGTTATACTGCTGCACCCATTTGGGTTTCGTCCCGTACTTATAGACAGCATGAGTTTGAGAGAGAATGGAAAAGAAAGAACAGCAATTCCACGTTTGAGAGAGAGAGATATTCGACAGTAATTGATTCATGCTATTTAGTTCTTATCCAAGATTTTATCCTCTTTCGTCATCATATATGCTTTTCCAGCTTCTTGGTCATGCAGTTGAGTCTGGACTCAGGGGCCCCCTTTCTTCCCTCTTGTATCCTTGTGGTATGAGTGAGAGGTCCAGTAATAAGGATAAGAAGATTCTTTCTTTCACAGATCCTCATCTTTTTTTCACAGATTCTTTCTTCATATATGGTCTTCCTTCATATTCTTATGGCTGCCATGCACATGCAAATAAAACATAGCCCAACCTTAGTTTCGGCAACCTTCCAGGGTTTCTCTAATCACACTCACTTGATCTCTATTCCCATTTCTTCGGCTGCCATGAGCGGCGAGCTTGCAAGGGTGGCAACAGCCAGCTGGCAAACATGGCAACAACGGATCATCCGCGGCGAGGGTGACTGTCATGTTGATCATCAGAAAAGGAACATGCATTATTTGTTTTATTAAAATGAATGGAAATTCTTTAGAATTCCCATTTAATAAAATAGATTTAAATAAAAAAAAATTGAGAGAAACGAGGGAACGTCGATGCTAGCTAGCTAGCTTTGGGCAAGTGTGCAACTAAAATAGAAAAGAAGTACTAGCTAGATTTTCAAATTGAAATTTAGATAGGGATGCAAAAGTACGTACTGAGATTCTTTGTAATTTTCAACATTCAAAGAGAGTAATTAATTAGATGACGTATAGTACATGATACATCAACACAATTGCAATAGTTAATATTTTCCTGAAAAACCATTTATTCAAACAAGGAAATTTTTTTTTTTTTCTTTTTGAAAGGAACACTTGTATTCAGTAATAGTCGATTACAAAAGAGAAGCAATACATAAAGGAACATCCTCAATGTCAACAAGGACATCATTGATGTGTAAAGCATCTCTAGCTAAGCAATGAGCCAAGCTATTACAACTTCTAGGAACATAATCAACTATAAAAGAGTCAAATCTCAGCAGCAGCTGTTTGATATCAGTAATGATCAAACCAGTATGTTTCCAGCTATCTTTGTTGCCTTTGATGTCATTCACTACATTTATAGCATCCCCTTCAAGTTTGATCTGTATTAGTCCAATGTCTAGAGCCAGTTTGACAGAATGTAGAGCTCCAATAGCCTCAGCCAAGTAAGGGTCAGGAAATAAAGATATGCACATCCTCATGCAAGCAATCACCCTTCCTTTCCAATCCCGAATAATAGTCCCAACACCCACTTTGCAATTCACTTTATCCACTGCAGAATCCCAGTTGATTTTGTACACATTAACAGGTGGAGCACTCCATTGAATCGACTGAGGTATGTTTGTAGGATTAGTTGTCTGTTGAGAGAAAAGAGCATTGAGATCTTCAATTTTCTGATTTGCCTGTCTCACAATCAGTTGAGGGGAGGAAAAAGTTTGGTTAAAAACCAAATCATTCCTTCTTCTCCAAATTTTCCATGCCACAACAGCTACTTCCATTAAAACTTCATCTTTAAGATCCTGCAACATATGCATCAACAAGCTTCTGAAAGAAATCTGGTTCATACATTGTTTCTGCAGTTTTGATGAGCAAAGACACCACACATCCCTAGCTGCCTCGCACTCCCATAAGACATGTTCCATAGATTCTTCATGTTGATTGCAGATAGGACACCAAGGTTCAATTACAACCTTTCTCTTAAAAAGATTTAGTTTTGTAGGAAGGCTATTATGACATGCTTTCCACAAAAATAATTTCTCTGCATTCGGAACTTTAATCCTCCAAAGCTTGTTCCAATTTTCACTATCAACAAGAGTTTGAGAATGCTGTCCTTTAGCTCTCTGATGAAGCTCAAGTTGAAGATGATATGCACTTCTAACAGAGAAAATTCCATTAGAAGTACATCTCCAGATAACTTTTATCAGGACTGTTGCATAAACTTATAGGGATCTGTCTAATTATATCAGCTTCACTCTGTAGAAAAACTTGATCAATTAATTCAGTCTTCCAGGTTTTGGCTTCATGGTCAATAACTGCAGAAACAGATTCCTCAGGATCAAAACAAGTAATAGGACTTTGAACTTTGAATGAAGTTGGAATAGGCAGCCATTTATGGTGCCATATCTTAGTGCCTGCTCCATTACCAATACGCCAAAATAAGCCTTCTTCCAACAATGGTTTAACAGCCATAAGACTCCTCCATACAATGGATGAGTTCCTTGGAATTGTAGCATTTAGGAACTGGCCATCAGGATAATATTTAGAGGAGAGAACTTTTGCTGCAAGAGAGTGAGGGAAATGAAGTAATCTCCATCCTTGTTTAGCCAACATTGCATGATTAAAGTGTTGAAGATCTCTAAATCCTAAATCCCCCACTGCTTTGGCCTTAATCATCTTATCCCAGTGACACCAATGCATCTTTCTCTCCTCAGCTTTCTGACCCCACCAGAACTGTTGAGTCAATCGACCAATTTCTAATAGAAGAGACTTAGGAATCTTAAATACACCCATGCAATAAGTAGGGATAGCTTGAATAATGGACTTGATAAGGATCTCTTTGCCAGCCTGAGATAAAAACTTCAATTTTCAGTTGCTAATCCTCCCTCTAACTTTGTCAATAATACTTCTAAAGGCTTTGGTTTTTGATCTTCCAATCTCCACAAGAAGGCCTAAGTATTTGTCATAAGGTAGAGAGGATTGAATTCCTGCCACTTGAGTGATTAGATCTCGAGCTTCATCTTTAGTATTTTTACTGAACAGAATTGATGTTTTTTCCTTATTGAGTCTTTGACCACTTGCCAGCTCATAGGTGTCAAGAAGATGAGATAACCTGGCCCATTCCAATGGGTTTGCTTTACAGAAAAGAAGACAGTCATCTGCAAAAAACAGATGGCTTATTCTCACCTGATTTCTACCCAATGGAACACCTGTAATAGCATCAATCCCTTCAGCATTTTGGATCATTCTACTTAGAGATTCAGCACAAATAATAAAAAGGTAAGGAGACAAAGGGTCTCCTTGCCTTATTCCCCGAGAAGGAGTAAAGGAGCTTTGAGGAATTCCATTTAAAAGAACAGAATAAGACACGGTAGAAACACATTTCCGAATAACATCAACCCATTTAGAGTCAAATCCCATCCTTAACATGACAGCTTGAAGGAATGACCATTCAAGCCTATCATATGCCTTGCTCATATCCAACTTTAAAGTCATGAACCCTTCTTTCCCTTTGATCTGAGTTTGCATAGAGTGCATAGCTTCAAAAGCCACCACTACATTATCAGTTATCAAACTATTGGGAACAAAGGCACTTTGAGTGTTAGAGATCAACTGAGATAACAATAGTTTAAGCCTGTTGGCCAGAACCTTAGCCAAGATCTTGTATATTACGTTACATAGGCTTATAGGCCTAAACTCAGTTACTCTTGAAGGATTTTTCACTTTGGGGATAAGAGCAATATAAGTTGCATTGAAGTCCTTAGGCCACTCAGCAGCTAGAAAGGCATTCTTGACAGTTGAACATATATCAGGACCAATCACACCCCAATGATTTTGGTAAAAAATAGCAGGAAAACCATCAGGTCCTGGAGAACCAAGACCATTCATATTAAATACAGCCCCTTCAATTTCTTCATTAGAGATCCCTTTTGTAAGAACTGCATTCATTTCTTGAGTGACCATAGGTTGTATATTCTAGAGGCATTCCTCAAAATTGACAAGCTCTGTAGAAGTAAATAGATGACTGAAGAAGGAATGAAATAAGGAGCCCAATTCTTCTGGATTTTCAATTATACGCCCCTCATCATCTGTTATTCTTTTGATAGAGTTGACTTTCCTTCGTTGGGAAGCACATTTGTGAAAAAATTTAGTATTTTTGTCCCCCTCTTTCAGCCACTGTTGCTTTGCCCTTTGCTTCCATCTTAAGTCCTCTTCTTCCATTAATGTGTCAACTTCCCTCTTCAGTTGATAAATCTCAGAATTTCTGTCTCCTCTATTAATACTTTGCAACTGTTTAATTTGGTTTCTTTTGGATTGGATCACATGCTTAGTACTTTGGCTAGTAGTCTTACTCCACCTGGACAATTCCTCACTACATCTTTTCAAGCCTTGCATAGATTCTTTAATCCTTGAATGCTGTAGTAATGTATTTCCCCATGCTCTTTTAATCACTTCCTCACAACCATCTCTTAAAAACCATCTGGCTTCATATCTAAATGGTCTTGAACCAGAAGCTCTAATTAAATTTTCACTACTCAATAAAAGGAGAATAGGTGCATGATCTGAACATTGAGCTGCAAGTGTTGATACAGAGCAATCAGGAAAACAATCAAACCAAACTTGATTACCCAATGCCCTATCCAGTTTTTCTTTAGTAAAAGAATCCTCTTCCCTTTTATTACGCCAAGTAAAGAAATCACCTTGGAATGGAACTTCCCTTAAAGCACAATCTTCCATGGCAGTTCTGAAATCCTCCATCAATCTGAAAGGCCTATCTGCTGCACCAAATTTTTCATAACTATGGAGGATTTCATTAAAATCCCCAATACAAATCCAGGGCATATTAACAGTAGGCTTTATGGCCCTAAGAAGCTTCCAACTAGCAGCCCTTCTAGCAACATCAGGAAACCCATAAAATCCTGTTAGAAAATAAGGACTTTGCTCACCCTCACCAGACACCTTTAATGAGATATGATGCTGAGTATAAGTCAATAATTCCACCTCCATTTGATCTTTCCACAAGAAACAAATCCCACCACTTAAACCCCTGCTCTCAATAACAAAACTGTGCTGGTAACCAAGTTTATTCCTAATACTTTCCAGCTTATTCCTGTTACACTTTGTTTTCATTAAAAAAACAAAGTTTGGGCACTTAGAGCACACCAGGTGGTGCAACTCACGAACTGTTCGAGGGTTCCCAAGCCCTCGACAGTTCCAACTTATGCAACTCATAAGGCTTGGTGGGGCTGCAAGGCAGCCACCACCATATTATCAACAAATGACTCCACAGTTGTCTTTTGTTTCTTCTCATGTTGAGAAGACATATGCATAAAAGAGTTAGATCTCAAAGCTCTTTTTTTGTCACCTTTAACTTGTAAATTTGGATCAGAAATAATATCCTTTCCTGGTCCCTCACGTGCCTTCCTTTTCCAGGTGGATTTGCTTTTCATTAAAGGAGATTGTGATTGGGAGGTAAAGGTAAAAAGATCAACACCAGCTTCAGGTCCATGTGTAACCATCTCCATAGGCAGTAGGCATTCAATAACACGTGGATCATCTTGGAGATTACTTGTTATTATAGGCGCCAATAACTCAGTTTGATTATTCTTTAAAACCGATCCATTGTTACCTTCAGTTACTAGAATGGGACAGACCTGCTGCATGATAGAAACGTCTCCTTTATTGGAAGTAACTGCCTTGAGTGAAAGCTCCTTTTGTAACGGCTCCTCAGAATGACCTCCAGTTTCCTGCCCAACAGAAGACCCACCACCTTCCTCCTCCCTTGGCCAATCAGAAACACCACCTTCACCACCATACTTTTTCACTTCAGACAGTCTACTTTTGATTGAGGTAGCCCTTAACCATGGACCAAATTGCAGCTCATCACTATCATCTCTATGCATGAGAGGACAGTTTTTACCTTTGTGTTTGAGGACTCCACATTTGAAACAGAAATTTTGTAACCTTTCATATTTGAAAGCAATCCAATTCCTCTGTTCACCACTTTGCACCCATCTACCACGAATCAATGGTTCAAAGATCTTGACACTCACTTTTACTCGAAGACTCCTGCCCCAACCCGTGCCATCCTTCTTCACTTCCACTGTAAGAACCTCCCCAATTGCAAAGCAATAAGCTTCTCATATTCCTGATTCATACCTGCAAGGGGCATATTATGAAGTTGCACCCAGAATGGCTCTTGTGTAAAAGAAATGGCATGGATAGGGAGGCTGCCATCAACTTCTTGCAAGGCAACCAAATATCTGTCAAAGGTCCATGGTCGACCTTATAGGACTTTTTCTCTATTTGTCAACAACTGGAACTCAATAAGAATAGAATTGTCACCCACCACTAGGAACTCCACCCAACCCTTCAACCTCCAAACCATCGCCATGGTTGTTTTGAAAGCTTCTGTGTTGATAGGTTTATCTGAAGTAATCAAAGAAAGAAGACAATGTTTCCCCTTCAATGATGCTTCTTGTATGGAATGATCAGATAAAACAACCACCTACTCTTCTACATCTGAGAGTTTGAGACCCTCCCATAAAGATGTCAACTTGTCCGTAGCCATGCATGCACAAAACTCCACAGCCTAAAGCTGAGAGACAAAAACTCTGACACAAGCAGAGAGAAAAACCTTACTCTAGCAGAGAGAAGGACCTTACTCTCGAAAGTTAGGTTGCTTTCTTCAAACAAGGAAATTAATAACATTACTCCCACCCATAATCGCTATGTATAAAGTGTACTGATCAATGTACATTTTTCTTTCTTATGTATATTTATTTTTTGATATTATTCTAAACAAATACTAACACAAATGATTTAAAAAAAACGTTTAACACTATTAGTACACCATATATTCGATACTCTTTATCGATGAACGTAGCACTGCCCATTCAAACATAGAATGGTAGCTAGCAGATATACATAATGTGCTTATCTTTCTCGAAAAGAAATAGATCAGAAGCAATTTTGATCAGAGATTCATATTGTAATACCTCAATGGAAGGCCTATACTGCATGGCCTATACTCTAAAGTGACTAGTTAATTATACAATTGAAGTCTCATTAAAATCTTATAAAGAGAAAGAACTTCTCATTTTCAGGCAATGTGGGATTCTATACATGACCCCCTACACTTATCCTTATTATATGGGGTATCACAATGTGTCCCTCTTAAATTCCCGACGCCCTCGTAGGGCCAATTCGTCGTATGTGTCCCTGTTAGATAGTAACTAAGATGCCAAGCGCTTTGGGCAATCAGAGTAGCCACTAAAGTTCACTTGTAGTATTAGCTACAACCTTATACTCTGCTTTAGTGCTTGAGCAGGCCACATTAGCTTGCTTCATGCAACTCCAAGAAAAAAGACTGCTCAAATAAAATACAAAAACCACCAGTTGAGCACCGACAAGTCATCTCAGGATCCAGCCCAATTGTCATTTGAAAAGGCTTACAACTATGTGCATGATGATTTTTGTGACAAAAGACCAAAGTGAATGGTTTACTTGAGACAATGCAAATATGTGTTTCACAGATTGCTAATGATTGGCCTTATGATTGTGCAAGAATTGAGAAAGCTAGTTGACCGTGAATCAAATATCTAGCCCGGTAATTGAAAGATATTGTAGGGCACCTACGGTGCTTCTGAAAAGACTAGGATATGTAAAATCCTCACCATCAAAGACTGTGAAACTCATGGATGTGGCCATGGGAGTCCCAATTGGCTTCGCCTCATTCATTTTAGTTTGTTGGAGAATATCTATTATATAGCCTAAATGTATACAAATCTGCCCATGAATAGCCTCAATGCCCAAAAAGAAGTATAGAGATCCCAAATCTTTAATTGCAAATTAAGAATTTAGGGTTTGTAGCAAACTATCAATGTCATTTTTATCTAATTCGGTACTAAGAATGTCGTCGACATAGATTAAAAAATATACAGTAACATGCTACCAGAAACATGAATAAATAGAGATGAATCAGACCAACAACCATGAAAACCAACAAGGTCCAATATTCTATTGCTTAGTCGAGAAAACTAAGCACAAGGGCATTCTTTAAACCATATAAGGTTTTGTGTAATTTACATATGATGAAGATAGAGGATGAGCAAATCTGGGGGGTTGAGTCATGTAAACCTCTCCAGAAAAAGATCCATGTAAAAAGACATTTTGAAAATCAATTTGCCTTACTGACTAGCCAAAAGAAAAAAATGATAGAGAGAACTAGGTATAACATTGTCTGCTTTATCATTGGACTGTATGTTTCCGAGAAGTCAATTCCTACTTGGTGCAAAAAGCCCTTGGCTACTAACCTTGCTTTGTACCATTCAATCTCACCATTGACCTTATATTTGATGCAAAAAAAACCCATTTGGAACCAATGATATTTCTGGTGGCATGTGGAGGAACCACAATACAGTTTTGTGTTGATTTATGTTTGTGAAATTATCACTTGTTCCAAAATTTTAAGTTGATAAAAAATGTATATTTAATAATTTGTATTGTGTTCTTAATACTCCTCACTTGTGGCCGGGCTACACTTTCTCTTAATGAGTGAGCCTAACACATAATATTTAATGAAATGGGGTAAAGTGTAGACTAGTCAGGATTTGAACTTAGGACATCTACTTTGATACTATTTAAAATCATAATTTGTCTAACAAAATTTAGTTTTTTAGACAAAATTTTGTTAGACAAGTGGTGATTTCACAATGCTGCATAACTCTTATCCAAGATTTATCTTTCTTTTCTTTTTTCTTTTGTTATTTATATATAGTGTTTTTTCTTTGCAGTCATAAAGTTGACAGAGAGAGTCCCAGCTAATCCCTTCCCCTCTCCCCCCTTTTCATGTGTGCTTGTGGGGAGTCGGATTCGTATGTAATCCAGAATAATAAAATTCTTTCTTTGCTTTCCAAATT
This sequence comes from Carya illinoinensis, assembly GCF_018687715.1. Lineage (NCBI taxonomy): Eukaryota > Viridiplantae > Streptophyta > Magnoliopsida > Fagales > Juglandaceae > Carya > Carya illinoinensis. Next base: position 22,677,128 of record NC_056765.1, read on the forward strand.
CAAATTTCATTGGCCAAACTTTGTTTATGGCATGTAGGAATTTATGGAGTTGCTGCATTCACATGCATATCCTTATCATACTTTTCATTGTTTTCCTCAATGCTCTTGTGGGCCCACACAGTCATAAGATCAGAGCCTAATTACCTTAGTCTTGGACATCAAACTTCCATCATCTTTCATGAGCGGCAATGAGGCAAAGGGGTGCCCGGCAATTTCATGCATATGGCATTACTGAAGATCATGTGGTGGTATTTGCATCTTGTTGATGCGAATGGACAAGCCGAGAGACTGAGAAGAAATTGGGAGATCAAGGAGACCTCTTTATGATGGCATGAAGGTGGACCGAGTATTAAAGATCCTTTGCAAGTTCCAAATGGGCCATTAAAAATGTTTATTTTATTAGTAAGAATTAGTCTAGAATAATCAGGCTTGAGGATGTTTGGCCCACATAGATTTTATATTTTATCAACTATAGAGTTTCAAGAGAAGTTTTTATTATAAATTCTAGAGTGGGAGTCAGCCATAAGGGTAGTTTAGGAATTATTTTAATTTTCAGCTAGGGTTTGTTTTGGGAAGGCATTGTACTTCGGCCAAGGGTATTTTGGGAAGACTTCTATCTTATTTGGCCTAGGGTTTTTGGGGAATTGGGTATTTAAGTTACTGTAGCCGCACCTCAGTTTTTGAAATTTGATAAATATTTTTCATTGTAAGTTGAATTTATCTACTCTTGTTTTTTAATGAACTTTTGAACTTATCAAAGGTAAATCACAACCTTTGTGACATTCTTCCTTGTAGTCTAAGTTCTTGAGACAGGTTCTTCAACGGGTCTAGATTTCCTATAATCTAAGTTATTGAAACAATTTATCAACATGTCTAGATTTTCCATTACTTTGATTTTGGCTTTGTTGGGTGAGTTTTCAAATTGACTGTGGGTTTAAGGGATTTTATTTCTATGGAATTTATTGATAGAGTTAAAAATTTATACAGTTCAATGAAAACAAGCAAACACTAGAATAGTGCAAATACCAATCTATATCTGATCTCTCACCCAGAAACATAGTAGAGAAAAATGTATTGTATTTCATTATCAATATTTACAGAGAATTAAAGACCGTAACCATTCATTATCCACCTATATATATAAAGCTCACTATGGCGCTTGATACTCTCTGATCTTATAACTTCAACTGATCTCCTTATTAGGTTGAAGTAAGCTTTGGATGATCTCTGGTTAATGTTAAAAAAAAAAAGAATAAAATAAAATACCATGAGGTATTTGGCAAGTTAGATCGATGTATGTTTTATTATTATTTGTATTTGGGAATTATTTACGGGCCTCTTTGTATCTCACTTTGATTGAGGAAGAGGATCCGGACCGGGGAGAATACAATTTTGGTTATTTAATCATCTTGGCATCCACTTTTTTTCCCCCTCAAAAAATGGGTACTTAATGATCAGTTATGAATATTGGAATTCCTCCTCGTTAAGATATAAAATAAATAATAAAAATATTATTCTTTCTATCGGTTCAGCATTTTTAGAAAAGTAATGATTTTATATAGTAGATGTCTTGAGTTCGAATCTTGACTTTATAATACTCTACTCCATTTAATCAACTTAAATTTTTTTGGACAAATGATTTCAAACTACCTTACCTATAACAATAATCTTGTCATCCACGGAGTCTTAAAGTTAGAAGTAGAGTAATTTAAGCATCAGATTTGAATATAAGCCAACAAATTAGTCGTAACACATGAGAGGTTTGGGGTGAGGAATGAGGATGACCCCCCAAACAATTTTAATCACCCCAGAGCCCCTAAAAGTTTTCGTTACCCTCCCAAAAAAATTGTAACAGCCTAATGACTAACCTTCAAAAATCTTTCTTAAAAAATAAAAAAAGATACCAAAAAAGCTAAAATATTTGTATCTCAAGCTTTTTGCTAAAATCCAAAAGTCTACCACCGATATCGATCTTTATAAGAATCAAGAATAAAAAATATATATATTGGTATAACGAAGTAAATAAAGGCCAAAACTTGCACATATATGTTTTTGGGTAATGATACAGCCTACAAAAGTTTTACAATTATTCTACAATTCATTCTAAATCAATCAATGTAATTGTGCCGTTTCATTAAAAAATAATTACAATTTTGCATGATTACCTTTCATTTTAAGTAGAGTTGTAAAATAGTTATAGACTAACTGTAAGTTTGTCATTTTGTTATATTTTAAGTGTTACGCATATTTAGATAATACTTTTTTGCATCTCGACTATTAATGATTGTTAATTATATTATTTTTAATAAATATAAAAGATAAATTATGTAAAGTGAATGATATGTTGATGACGAGTTCGGCTTGAAGAAGAATTTCTGTTCGGCAATCGACAATTTTTTAGAGAAAAAACTTAAGTTAGGTGATGATCTCCCATTTGGATGTTGAGATGGTTTCATCATATCTCATCTATTTTTATTTCATTTCAAAATTTAAATACTACACAAACATAAATATTTTTTAATTTTTATTTTTATTATTATTATTATTATTATTTTTTATATGTGGGGGAGGGGAGATTCGATCCTTGGTTCTCTTAGTAAGAAATCAAGGTATTGCCAATTGATCCAAAGGAATTTGGAATTTTAAAAGTTCAAATATTAAGTTTTTCATCTAATCATTATATAATTATTATAACTTTTCCAAACTTTCAAATAAAATATAAAAAAATAATTCAACATTTTTAAATTTCAAAATAAAAATTATATGAAAAAAATTATATTTTAACAATATTTTTATTTTAAAATATTTTTATTTAATTTTTGCTCTCTCATTTTTGAAAACCCTATAAAACATCTTAGTTCAAATCATTTAACTACCATTCTTATATTTCTCATCTCATCTTAAGACAAAAACTAGATAATTCATACTAAATTTGTTGAACCATAATAATCAGAGCCTATTTTGAGTCAGTAAGGTGATGGAACACGCACATTTGAACAATGTATCTGTTTTCATCTTGTTCATCAAGTTGAGGTTGGACCATATCATGAAGGTCTCTTTCCCTTTTTGTGTAGGATGCCTTGGAAGATTTAAAAGGAGGCTAGCGTGGCCACTTTGGCCACACTTCCATAAAGGTTAGTGATAAAGGGTTAGAATTGCATAATTAAGTTGTTTAAATGAGTGATTTATTTTATCAAATAAGGATTGAACACTTAATTATGCATCAAATTCTAATATTGAATGTCAAATTAATTGATGCCAATATTTTTTGCACATCAAAGTCTCATATTTGCCCTTGAAATACTTAAACTATAATATCATTTCATTTATATATTGTAGGGCATTTATGGAAGGAAAGAAAGAATGGGACCTATGAGAAAATAGAGAAATTGATTATAGTTTTATGGAATCTCATCTAATAGAGATCAAATGCAACATCATTCAGATCACACCAACTCACACATGCAAAAAAAAGATCACTCGGATGTGCAGCAGCTGCTACAGCAGGAGAAGACCATTCACACATGCAGTAAACATGCAGACCAATAAACGTACAGCAGTAGAAAGACACCCATTCACACATGTAGGAGCACATCACACATGCAGAAAAGTGCAATACACATGCAGACCAGCAGAGCATTTGGACTCAAACATGCAACACACACATGCAGAAAAGTGACACACCCACTCACTCGAATGTGCAGCAGCTGCTACAGCAGGAGAAGAGAACTTACACATGCAGCAACAAACCTCATTCGGAATGAACACATGGGACCAGCTCACACATGCAGACCAGCATGCAATACACATGCAAACCCACAAACTCATTCGGGATCACACATGCAGACGCAGATCAGCAGGAGAAGAAATGGGCGTAGCACATGCAGCATCATTCGGACCAGTTCACACATGCAGTAGACTCACACACGCAGCACGTTACAGCAGATAGCAGCTTTCGGACAGAACACCAGCTCACAAACGCAGCACGTTATAGTAGACAGCAGCCTTCGGACAGTTGCACACCACACGTGCTAACCATTGCAAGATAAATAGAACCAAGCACATGGCTGGAAGAGAAGCTGTTCACTTCACCTTTCTTGCTTCTGCACATGGAAGTTGAACGTGCAGCAGCAGAGTTTTTTATTTCTTTTTCTTTTTCATGTGGACGGGAAGCAGCAACAGCAGGGAACAGCTATTTATTTAGCTGGAAGCAGCAGCACCGAGGGAGAAGGGGGGACAGTTCAGTAGCTGAGCTTGGAAGTTTTTTTTTTCGTTGGAGTCTTTCGTTCATAGCAGTAGGTAGTCTTGAAGTTTATTTCTTTTCTTCTCGTTAAGAGAGGCAGGTGCTATCTAGTTTATTTATTTCATTCTTGCTTGTTGTTTTGGACGTTAGCAGCAGATTTTCATAGCTTTCTTTTGGTTTACATTCGGCAGCACAGTATAGTAGATGATAATCTCTTTTCTTTTCCGTTTAGCTAGAGGCAGCAGAGTAATTTATTTTTCTTTCTTTCTTTTTCATTTTTAGACAGAGGCAGTAGCAGTGGAGTAGCTTAGTTTTACTTCTTTACTCTTTTCGTTTGGAGTGAAGTCGGCTAGATTAATTTATTTTCTTTCGGTGGTTTTCTTTCTAGACTTTGGTTGATTGTTTTTTTTTTCATAACTTGCTTTTTCAGTTTCAGTTTTTTTTCTCGTTCGGTGGTAGAAGAGTTCTTAAGTTTACTTTCTTACGTTTTACAGTTTACGTTTTACGGACAGATTTGAGTCGGCGTCTTCTGTTCTTTTAAGTTCTTGGTTGGTAGATATTCATTTTTCTTCAATCTTCTTTCATTTCAGACGGTGGAACTCTCTCTTGTTTTTATTTCTTTTTATTTTATTTCGTTTCTTGTGGCGACTGTTTCAACCTCTACTTTTCATTTTCTTTGGATTAGATAAAACTTCTATTTACGAATTCATTTTATTTGGTTTGTTAGTGAATTTGGCTTGTTGTTCTTTTCATTTCCTTTGGGCAACGTTAAGCTTCATTTAATTTTCTTAAGTTTTATTCATTTATTTAGTTTTGATTTGTTTTATTTACTTGAGCTTTGACCGTTTGAATTGTTGGGTATTTTATAGATCATCTATTTTGCATTTTAAGATTTATTCTATGTTAGTGTTTTCTTTAATTTTTAATATGAGTTCACTTAGATTACTTTTTATTGCTAGAAATATTATGCGTAGCTAATTTCTTAAGCTTGGGTTGTGGAATAGGACGTGATTTGTTTTGGATTCTAGATCGATGCAATATTTTGTTGATAATTATTGATTTCACTATGTTACTAGTCGGATTTAAATTGAAAATAGATTGCAGCTCTTGCTCTTATTTTGTTGTTGACGTAAGGCAGAACAAAAGCTTGAAAACTATCAAGGCCTCTCTCAGTTGTTTGTTAATGTGTGTTCGGCTAGTAAAGTAGAAAATCCCTTAGAAAAATATTGCAAATCTTGAGCTTATCTTTTTATCTTCCGATTATCAATGCCTTGATTGGGTTGTTAATCGAGAAAATTATCTAGAATCCAAAATAAAGAGAGTCTCATGCCCAACCCAAGTGTTCGTTAATTTGTTTTTTTTTAGAAACTCTAATTTCAACTTCGATTATCTTTTTGCATTGCATTTGAATTTTATTTTCATCACTCATACTTGATTCATTTGTTACTCACAAATCTCTTATACGCTTTGATAACCCATTGTCCCTGTGGAATACGATCCTGGACTTATCCTTGATACAACTTGACACTTCTACACTTGGAAGCACATTCGACCACAAGTCAAGTTTTTGGCGCCGTTGCCGGGGACAACTGGTGCTTATTAGAGCATTCCTCTACTGCTGAGAGGACGTTGTGGAGCTGTGAACCTTTTCACAGCCTGGGTGACATCTAATCTTTTTCCCTTCTCTCTGTTTATTTTTCATGGTCTTTGATTATCTACTCTTGTTTGTATGACTAGTTGGACTAGAGACCATACATCTCAACTGTTTAGGACACAATCATTGACATATTTTAGCTCTGCATTATCTTCTAAAGAATCATCATCAGACACTGATAGCATCATGGCTGAAAATGAGCATCATGATAGGGAAGTGGAGAATCCAAATAGGACTCTTAGAGAATATCTTCAGCCTGTTAGGACTAGCACACCTTCTTGCATCATTTTACCTATTAATGCAAATGCTTTTAATTTCAAACCCGAGATGATTCCATTGTTACCACACTTTCATGGTATGGAATCTGCAAATCCCTATTTGCATATCAAAGAGTCTGACGAAGTCATAAGATTGAAACTGTTTCCATTTTCCTTAAAAGACAAGGCTAAGATATGGTTGAATTCCTTAAGACCAAGATCCATTGGGACTTTGCAAGAAATGAAAACTGAAGTTTTAAAGAAATTTTTTCCCATGCATAGAACCAATGCTTTGAAAAGACAGATTATGAATTTTGGCCAAAAGGATGTGGAGACATTTTATCATTGTTGGGAACGATTCAAAGACGTTTTAAATGCATGTCCTCATCATGGATATGAGAATTGGAGGGTCATTAGTTTTTTTTTATAAGGGGTTGCAATTGAAAATGAGACAATTTGTGGAGACCATGTGTAATGGAGCGTTTTTTAACAAAGAACCTGAGGAAGCTTTTGAATATTTTGATTATCTAGCTGAAAATGCACAATCATGGGATACATCTGATGTTCATGATAGGTCGGAAAGTTCAAGGACAATTTCAGGGGGTGGGAAATATAATCTGAGAGAAGTAGATGATTTGAATGCTAGGTTGGCTATGATTTCTAAGAAATTAGAAACCATAGAACTGAAGAAAGTAAATGAAGTACAAGCTGTACCTCAGATTACCTTGAGCTGTAATATTTGTGAAGGCCAAGGGCATTCAACTAATGATTGCCCAACCATTCCAGCTTTTAAAGAAGTTTTTTTGGATCAATCTAATGCTGTTAATATGGTTGCTAAATCTTTTTCAGGTCCTTATTCCAAAACCTACAATTCGGGATGGAGAAATCACCCTAATTTCAGTTGGAGAGGTGATCAAGCTGCTTTACCTGCACCCAACATTGCTGGTCCTTCACAAATTGTACCCTACACTACCCCAGGAGGTCTAGGACCATCTCAATATGCCAACCACATGGTCCCAGCTTAGAAAAAGAACCTTGAAGACAATTTCCAGCAATTATCCACCAACTTCCAGCAGCTGTCCACCAATTTTCAACAATTCATGCAAAGGCAAGCTGCTATCAACAGTCAAAATTCACAAGCCATTGCTGAGATTCGAGGGTTAGTCACAAGGTTGACTACAACCATGAGTGCTCAAGAGAAAGGGAAGTTCCCTGCACAATCTCAGCCTAATCCCCAAGGCCAAAACCAGCAATTTCAAAGTATGGCAGGAGATTCAAATGTCAAGCAAGTTAAGGCTATTACAACCTTGAGAAGTGGTAAGGTGATTGGCATTCCAACTCAAGAGGTAGATAAGAATGGTAACACTTCTAAACCTCATTTTGAAAATGAGGCACATGATCCTTTGAAATCTGAAAGTGTCCCAAGCACTACACTTGCACCTTTTCCTCAAAGGTTAGCCCCTTTGCACAAAGATAAGCATCACGCAGAAATTCTTGAAATTTTTAAGCAAGTTAGGATTAATATACCATTGTTAGATGCTATTCAATAGATTCCTACATATGCTATATTTTTAAAGGATTTATGTATCGTAAAAAGAAAATTGAATGTGCAAAAGAAAGCTTTTCTTACTGAGCAGGTTATTGCTATTATCCAAACCAACACTCCTTCCAAATACAAGGACCCAGGATCCCCTACCATAGCTTGCATAATAGGGAGCTCAAAAATAGGCCAAGCATTATTAGACTTAGGTTCAAGTGTGAACTTATTGCCTTATAATATTTATGTTCAGCTTGGATTGGGTGAGTTGAAATCTAGTTCTATCACATTGCAGTTGGCTGATAGGTCTATTAAGATTCCTAGGGGTGTTGTGGAAGATTTTTTGGTTCAAGTAGACAAATTCTACTATCCAATAGACTTTGTCATACTCGACATGCAATTGACTAATCATTCTACTTTCCAAGCACCTGTTATCTTAGGAAGACCCTTCTTGGCTACTTATAATGCACTCATAAATTGTAGAAGTGGAGTTTTAAAGTTGAGTTTTTGAAATATGACCTTGGAGCTAAATATTTTTAATCTTTGCAGGCAAGCGCAAGAAGTTGAAGAAGTTCATGAAGTGAATTTGTTGGAAAATTTCATTAATGAAAATTCTGCACATTACTTTCAACTTATCAACTCTTTAGAGGAATTTGAAGAAGATTTGAAAATATTTGATAATGTTACTAACTCATCTCTTGTTTCCTCAATAAGTCAGCAAGTTACACCACCATGGAGGCCAAAATTTGAGCAACTTCCACCATTGACATCAACCCTCAAGCCTTCGGAGGAGCAATCCCCAACTTTGGACTTCAAACCTCTTCCATTGGAGTTGAAGTATGCTTTCTTAGGACCACAAAGCACCTTCCCTGTGGTAATTTCTTCTCACTTAACTAGTGAACAAGAAGATAAATTGCTAGAAGTCCTTAAAAAGCATAAAAAGTCTATTGGGTGGACAATGGCTGATATAAAAGGTATAAGTCCCTTGGAGTGTACCCATAGGATTTATTTAGAAGATGATGCAAAGCCTTCTAGGGAAACGCAAAGAAGGTTGAATCCCACAATAAAGGAAGTGGTTAAAGGTAAGGTGTTGAAATTGCTTGATGTGGGTATCATTTACCCCATCTCGTAGGGCTGTGCAAATTTTCGATATTTCCGACTCCGCTCCGAATTCATCAGAGTTCTCGGAATTTGGAATCGAAATCGGAGCCACTCCGAAAACAGAGTCGGAGTCGGAGTCGGAGTTCGGAGTTGATCAGGACTCCGAACTCCGAACTCCGACTCCGATGTTTTTTAAAAAACAACACAGAAGCAAAACGACGTCGTTTTGCTTCTGTGTTATTTACATTCTTAATTTAAACGATGGCGTTCCTTTAAGATAGGACTGACGTCTTATGGCTGTGGGCTGGGTATAGATTCCAGCCGAGGCTGATTCTTCAGTCTATCTTTTTCTCGACTCTCTTCTTCCATTCATGAAATCTGAAGATTTTTCTTCTCTCAATCTCAGACTGGTTTTAATCTTCAACAGTTCAACGCCTCAAAGTCAAAGCCATTCATTTCTTGAAAGTGCTGCCGTCGTAGCTCTCCCAAGCCATCAACACAGTGCCCGCCGAGTCGCCTGCATCGATTCACCATTACAAACTGGTAAGCCGTAAGCTTTGTATTTAGGAATGAAAATTATTAGCTTATGTATTTAGGTCCTATTTACAGTATGTGTTTTGGAAATTGCTGGATGTATCTAGGATAAATTTACAGTAAGAATCATATGTTGTTGAGGTGTAAATGGATTCTTGCGCCAGGTGTTTGAATAAATGCCTCAAAGGCTGAAAAAGCTTTGAGGTCCATCTGTATCTCCCTCTCGGTTCTGTCCAAACCTGCCAAAGGAATTGCTCGAGCAGTTGCCTCTCCTTCCAACTGTATGGACATTCAAGCCAAATCATAGATTTGGCTTTTCTTTGAAGATATTCAAGAAATAAGCAATTAAGGAAACAACCACAATAAAACTAACAGATCTGCTCTTAGTACTGATGTTAGAACTACTAACTAGTAGTGAGATGGCTAGTAGTGAGAAGGGATGAGAATGACGTGATCAGAGGGTTGGTTTGATGTGCAGCAACTAACTTAGGTGTTTAGGTGCTATAATCTAATAAAACTGGAGGAATATGAGGCAAGAACAAAAAATAAATTTGCCTAAGTGAAAGGCTTGTAACAGCTGCCAAAGAGAGATGGAGCTGGTTTGATGCAAGGGACTTGTGGCTCACGTTCGCATTGATATATAATGGTTTGACATACCAAAAAAAATGGAGATTTAAACATAGTTGATTAGAGGAAATGATAGAGCTAAATCTACAGCAGAAACAATAACAGAACCCAAATTGCCTAAATCATAACAAAGCATAATTTTATTCTACCTCATCAAGCAGTAGGTTGAACTAATTTCTCTAGTTTCTACCTTCACGAATACTTCTCTCCTGCTCATAAGCCCCTTGACAAGCATATTCATGATTTCATAAGTTCAAACCATTATATTCCCACACTTATCCACTCAAACACATTCATTATTCAAGCAAGACTTCAAACTCTATTTCCTTTTTTTAACAAAGAATTTAAAAGATGATCACCCAGCAAGAATAAAATGGCTGCGAATTTTCTACCACATGAACATCACGAAGACATCAATACATAAGAAACGAGCAAACATGTTTATTCATCATTGATGCATCACTGTCCAGCAAGAATTTTTTACATACATCAATAAAACAAGTATAATGTTAAGATAAAGCTAAAATTGAGTTTCACTGACAAAAGATTCAACCAAACAGAATATAACCATTAAAACTCCCATTCAACACCCACCCAACACATAATTTCTTCTTAGTTCATCATAACCAACATATTGGACATATATAATTATGTCCACATCATAGCCAGCCAATTAAATGATCTTCCAACAAACGAAAAGAAGAATGTTGTGAAACATGGGCCAAACATTTTTTGGGCAGATAATACATTGACTTACAATTTCCTAAAGTAACAAGAGTTAGTTATTTCCTAATAAATTTTTTTTTTATTAAAACTTTACCATAATGACAAAAAGTGTCAAATTTTTTAGAGCATTGAAAGAAAAACAATAGTATAGTATATAATATTACTTGTATTTTTAATTATTTGTAAAAACTTTATGATACCTATATGTTGGCATTTACAATAAACTCATAAACAAACTCACTGGATTTGGAAAAGGAAACTAAAGTAGCGTTAACCAAATTCCAATGGAAGACGAACTTTGTTCAATAAAACTAAAAATATTGAAACCAACCTTTCTCCTTCACCATGATTTCCATTTCTTTTGCAACAATTTCTTTTATTATTAACTATTTCTTTTATTTTATTTTTCTATTTATATTAACTATTTATTTTATTTTATTTTTTATAGATATGGAGGCTTCACCTAGTGGAAGGTCAGAAGAGAATCCAAGCCCCACAATCCCGTCACTGACACCGAGATCTAGACCCACTTCTAAAGCAGCTACTTCTTGTGCAAGTAGACATAGAACATGAGGATGAGTTTAATGAGGATGAGGAGATGGGTATTGGGGATCTACCACCTCCATCTACAACTCCATCTCAACCACGAAATACTAGAAAAAGGTCTTGGACATGGGAGCATTTTACCAGGATTCCTGATAATCCTGAGAACCCACAGGCCCAATGCCACCACTGTGGGCAACTCTGCAAATGTCATTCAAAGAAGCACGGCACCGCTGTCTTAATAGCCCATCTCCAAGGTTGCCAGCGATATAAAATGTCGAAGGGAGAGGCAGCCACTGATCAGACCAAGCTTAGTTACGAAGTTTCTACGGCCACTGATGGTACACAGATTAAGAAAATGGTCATCCCTCAATACAGTGAGAAATTGGTGAGGGGTATGCTTGCAGAGATGATAATTGAAGATGAGATGCCTTTTACCATAGTCGATAAAAGAGGCTTCCAAAAGTTTGTCAAGACTCTTGAGCCACGATTTTCATTGCCATCACGGTATACGGTGATGCGGGATTGTATGAAGAAGCATGCAAAAGAGAAGGCAGAGATGAAGAAGATGTTCACTACCACTAGCCAGAGAGTGTCATTTACGACTGACACATGGACTTCCATACAGAACATTTCCTACATGTGTATCACAGCGCACTACATTGATAGTGAATGGAATTTGAGGAAACGGATTATTGGGTTCAAAGAAATTATTGATCATAAGGGAGCATCAATTGGGGCACTGATGGATGATTGTTTGAAGGATTGGGGAATTCAAAAGGTTTTATGTATTGCAGTTGACAATGCCAGTGCCAATGACACCGCAATTAAATGGTTCAAGAGAAATACGAGTATAAAAGCTGATGTCATCCGCAACCACGAATTTATTCATGTTCGATGTTGTGCTCATATCCTCAACCTTATTGTCAGTGAGGGGTTAAAAGAGGTTGATGATTCCATTACCAGAGTCCGCAACATTGTGTGGTATGTGAGGGCTTCCCCTCAAAGGCTGTCAAAGTTCAAGGCAATAGCAAGCCAGCTTGGAATTTCATGTTCTAAGACATTGTGCTTGGATGTTCCGACTCGATGGAACTCAACATACCTTATGTTGGATGTGGCACAAAAGTACCAAAGAGCATTCGAGCGGATGGAGGTCGAGGATGGGGCACTTAAGTATGCTTTGCTGGAGCCTGCAGGAAAGGGGCTTGGTGCGCCAGACACACATGACTGGACTAGTGTGGGGTATTTTGTGAGATTTTTACAAGTTTTTTATGATATGACTATGCGGATATCTGGATCCGCATATACAACTGTAAACTTATTCTTCAGCGAGCTCTCAGAGCTTCACTACCACTTGCAAGAAGGTTGTACGGGTTCATGTGGATTATTATCTGGTATGGCTATGAGGATGCAGGCCAAATATGATAAATATTGGGGGGATGTTGAGAAAATAAATAGATTGCTTTTTGTGGCTGTGATCCTTGACCCCCGATATAAGTTGGCCTTGATAGAATTTTGGGCAAATTCCACAATGGGGGCAATGAAGGCTGCACAGTTTATTACAGGGCTTAAAAGGGATCTTGATGACTTATATTCTCACTACAACAATAGTGGTCAGCCTTCATCCGCAGCGGGCACCTCACACTCGAGGCCGACACCTCTATTCGATGACCGTAGCTCAGATGACTCATTAAATCCACCTCGTCGAGGTTATAATATTGTGAATCAGTATCATCAGCTCGTTGCAACGAGGAATATTATGCAGTGTACTTCTGAGATTGAACGGTATTTTATGGAAGAGGTCGAGGCACCTAGCGAGTCATTTCAGCTTTTAACTTGGTGGAAGGTTAATTCCATCAAGTATCAGATCCTTTCTCGTATTGCCCGAGATGTGATGGCCATTCCAATCACTACAGCTGCCTCTGAGTCAGCATTTAGCACTGGAGGTCGAGTATTGGATTCTTACCGGAGTTCATTGTCACCGTCAACTGTGGAGGCCCTCGTTTGCACACAGAATTGGTTGAGTGATACGCCCATTGGACTAGATACCATTGGCTTTGATGCTGATAGTTATAAGCTTGAATCGGGTAACTTTGTTTGAGTATTTCAATTGATTTATTTAATTCTTTTTATGATTTCATAAATCTATTAACCTTATACTTTTTATGATTTCATAGATATAATTGTGAATCCTAGCATACTTGCCGATGACTGATACTTGGAGTGTGGCATTTAAACTATTATTTTTATTTAAACTGATACTTGGAGTGTGGCATTTTTTTTGAATCATTTTTATTTAATCATTTTTTTTCTTTTTATTGATTGTGACTTTTTATTTTAATTTCAGGTATCACCAACGAGTCAACAACAAACCACGATATATTGAAAGATGTTTTGGAGCACCTCTGTATTGGAAGATGTTTTTATTTTGGTATTGGAATTTGGAAGATGTTCGGAATAGCATTTAAACTATTATCAATGTTTTGGACAATTGTATAAGAGTTTCTTAAAGATGTAAGATGTATTATATATATATATATATATCTATATATCATTTTTTTTCAAAAAAAAAAAAAACTCGGAATCGGAATCGGAATCGGGCAGATGTCGGAGCCCGATTCCGTTCGGAATCCATCGGAACTCCGATCGGAGTTCGAACTCCGAAAAAGGTATCGAAGTTGGACTCCGACTCCTCGTCGAAGTTGGAGTCGGAGTGAAACTCCGGTTCCGACTCCAGTCGGAGTCGGAGTTCGGAATTGGCGATTCCGACTCCGTCGGAGTCGGAGCCCAGGCCTACCATCTCGGATATCAAATGGGTAAGTCCTATTCATGTAGTTCCAAAAAAATCCGGGCTTACCATTGTTAAAAATGAACAAAATGAATCGATTCCTACGAGGATTCCTACTAGTTGGCGCATGTGTATAGATTATAGGAAGTTGAATGCCGCCACTAGGAAAGATCATTTTCCTTTGCCTTTTCTTGATCAAGTGTTAGAAAAAGTTGCTGGACATGCCTTTTATTGTTTCTTAGATGGATTCTCCAGTTACTATCAATTAGAAATAGCACCAGAGGATCAAGAAAAGACCACCTTTACTTGTCCTTTCGGTACTTTTGCTTTTAGGAGAATGCCTTTTGGTTTATGCAATGCACCAGCAACTTTTCAAAGATGCATGCTTAGCATCTTTAGTGACATGATTGAGAACACTCTAGAAGTGTTTATGGATGATTTTTCTGTATTTGGTGATTCATTTGAGAGTTGTTTAACCAATTTACAAGTTGTTTTGGCCAGGTGTGAAGAGAAGCAATTGCTACTTAATTGGGAGAAGTGTCATTTCATGGTACAACATGGCATTGTTCTGGGACATATTGTTTCATCTAGAGGACTTGAAGTAGATAGAGCAAAAATTGAGTTGATTTCTAAACTTCCTACACCTAAGTCAATAAAAGACATTAGATCTTTTCTTGGGCATGCGGGTTTTTATAGGAGATTTATCAAAGACTTTAGCTCTACTTCTAAGCCTCTATGTAAGCTATTGATGAATGATGTAAAATTTGATTGGACACCCGAGTGTCAAGAAACTTTTTGTTGGCTTAAAACTTTGCTAACCACTGCTCCTATTCTTCAACCTCCTGATTGGTCACTTTCTTTTGAAATCATGTGTGATGCAAGTGATTTTGCTATAGGAGCTGTTCTTGGACAGCGTAGGAACAAACTTCCTTATGTCATTTACTATGCAAGTAAAACTTTGAATTTTGCTCAAAAAAATTATTCTACTACTGAAAAAGAATTACTTGCTGTGGTATTTGCTTTAGATAAGTTTCGTGCATATATTCTTGGTTCTCCTATAGTCATCTTTACTAACCATACAGCTCTCAAGTATTTATTGACAAAGAAAGATGCAAAACCAAGGTTGATTAGATGGATACTTTTACTCTAGGAGTTCAATATTATCATCAAGGACAAGAAAGGAGTAGAGAATGTGGTAGCCGACCATTTGTCTAGGCTCACAGTTGCTGAAACTGAACAACCGACACCTGTTCTTGATTCTTTTCCTGATGAACATCTTATGTTAGTTGAAATTTGCCTTGGTTTGCTGATATAGTAAATTTCTTGGTGACAGGACAAACACCACCTCATTGGAGCGCTCAAGATATACAGAAATTCATGCATGAGGTGAGATCGTTCTTCTATGATGATCCTTACCTTTTCAAGTATTGTTCAGATCAAATCATTAGGAAGTGTGTGCCCAATGATGAAATTTCTGGTGTCTTAAATTTTTGCCATATGGAAGCTTGTGGTGGGCATTTTTCAGCCCACAAAACAGTGGCCAAAATTCTTCAAAGCGGATTTTATTGGCCAACCATGTTCAAGGATGCCTTTAGTTTTTGTAAAACTTGTGAACCTTGTCAGAAATTAGGAGGAATCAGTAGGAGAAATATGATGCCTATGCAACCCATACTAGTGATTGAAATTTTTGATTGTTGGGGAATAGATTTTATGGGACCATTTCCTTCTTCTTATGGCTATTTATACATTTTGCTTGCTGTTGACTATGTTTCTAAGTGGGTTGAGGCAGTCCCTTGCAAATCTAATGATCATCAAGTTGTTTTAAAATTTTTGAAAGAAAACATTTTTGCAAGGTTTGGCATGCCTAAAGCCATAATCAGTGATAATGGCACCCACTTTTGTAACAAGCATTTCTCGGCCTTAATGAAGAAGTATGGTATCCATCACAAAATCTCTACTCCCTATCATCCTCAAACCAATGGACAAGCTGAACTAGCAAATAGGGAGATTAAAAACATTCTTGAAAAAACAGTTAACCCAAACAGGAATGATTGGTCTTTGACATTGTCTGATGCCTTGTGGGCTTATAGAACAGCCTTTAAAACCATTTTGGGCATGTCTACATATAGACTAGTGTATGGTAAGGCTTGCCATTTGCTTGTAGAGTTGGAACATAAAGCGTATTGGGCCATTAAGCAATGCAATTTTAACATTGATAAAGCTGGTTGTGTGAGAAAATTGCAATTGTCTGAGTTGGATGAGTTGAGGAAGGATGCCTACAACAACTCTAAGTTGTCCAAAGAAAGAATGAAGAACTTCCATGACAAACACATCCAACGTAAGACTTTTGAGCCTAATCAAAAAGTGTTATTGTACAACTCTCGGTTACACTTGCTCCCTGGTAAGTTAAGGTCTCGATGGAGTGGGCCTTATGTGGTACAAACTGTTTTTCCTCATGGTGCTATAGAGATAATGAATCCTCTCAATGGTAACATTTTTAAGGTTAATGGTCAAAGGCTCAAGCCTTTTATTTCTAACTTTGCACCTGAGGAATCTACTCTACATTTGCTTGATCCTAATTGATGGTTCTTGATCTATCCATTTCTTTTCATTGTTTTCTTTTGTTCTTCAGTTTTTATCTTTTATTTTGGCTGCATTCTTTTCAAAGCTATCCAAGTACTTCCTTTTCCTCTTTCCTTCAGTTTTTCTTTGAATTTTCGGTTCTTCTTTTAGTTGTTTTGCCCCTTAACTACTCTCTTTGTGTAAATTCTTTCGTTTCTCTTGCATCATTGAGGACAATGCTACAATCTAGTTGGGGGGTGGAAGATAATTTATTTCTCTGTTTGCATGCCTTAGACATATTTTGGTCCATTTTGGGGGAGTGTTAGTAATGAGTTGAAAGCAGATTAAATCCCTCATTCTTGAAGTTTACACGCTGGAAAGTGATTCAAAAAAAAAAAAGATTTGTTGAGGTCATGGAACATGTGGAATGTAGTGCAAATATGAGTATATGTCAAAAGAGAGATTTATCCATTTTATTTAGTTGTTAAACCAAGGGAAAGATGTTAAAAGTTTTGCTAAAACATACACAACACATAAACGGAAGGCCTAGAAAGACTACATTGAGTCATTGTTGGTTGATTTACACTTCAATTGTTTCAAACTCTAATGAACCATATCCTAATGGCTTAGGAAGAAATCTGAAATGAATTAAATGAGAAAAGGGACAAGCCAGGGATCCAAAAAAAAAAAAAAATCCTTTAGGTAGACTAGTGGTAAGGGCTGACCTGTGAAAGTGTGGGTAGGCGCACATTCATAGGTCCGATTACCCCACTAGGAAATCTAAAAGCATAAAAAAACAAAAGTTACATTTGTGTAATGGAAAAGGCTACCTATTACCGGGGTCCTTACAACAAAAAAAAAAAAAAAAAGTAAGCACCTTCCAAAGCGTAATAGCGTGAAAGCCGCCACTACAATGGTTTTGAATTAGAGTAAGACCATGTAGTTTTCTCAGATTGGTTGTTGTGATTGAAACTGTTAATGTCTCTTGGTAGTCGATCTTGGAATTCTAACCCCATTTCCATGCACTTGAAAGAAAGCAAGCTTTGTTACATGTAATCCCCTTGGTTGATTAACTAAATTGTGTATAAATCTCTTAGTTGATACAAAATTCGGATTAATCTATCTCCAGTGTTCTTAAACTCAACAAGTCTATTTCATGGTATGTGATTCTCGAACTTCTTTTGAAATTGTAGTTGGAAATCTCACCTTTGCATGAATTCATTCACTTTATTTGCTAGAGTCTAGCAAAAAGTTAGTTGGGGGGTGTGATAAAGGGTTAGAATTGCATAATTAAGTTGTTTAAATGAGTGATTTATTTTATCAAATAAGGATTGAACACTTAATTATGCATCAAATTCTAATATTGAATGTCAAATTAATTGATGCCAATATTTTTTGCACATCAAAGTCTCATATTTGCCCTTGAAATACTTAAACTATAATATCATTTCATTTATATATTGTAGGGCATTTATGGAAGGAAAGAAAGAATGGGACCTATGAGAAAATAGAGAAATTGATTATGGTTTTATGGAATCTCATCTAATAGAGATCAAATGCAACATCATTCAGATCACACCAACTCACACATGCAGAAAAAAGATCACTCGGATGTGCAGCAGCTGCTACAGCAGGAGAAGACCATTCACACATGCAGTAAACATGCAGACCAGTAAACGTACAGCAGCAGAAAGACACCCATTCACACATGCAGGAGCACATCACACATGCAGAAAAGTGCAATACACATGCAGACCAGCAGAGCATTCGGACTCAAACATGCAACACACACATGCAGAAAAGTGACACACCCACTCACTCGAATGTGCAGCAGCTGCTACAACAGGAGAAGAGAACTTACACATGCAGCAACAAACCCACTTCGGATAGCACTCATTCAAAATGAACACATGGGACCAGCTCACACATGCAGACCAGCATGCAATACACATGCAAACCCACAAACTCATTCGGGATCACACATGCAGACGCAGATCAGTAGGAGAAGAAATGGACGTAGCACATGCAGCATCATTCGGACCAGTTCACACATGCAGTAGACTCACACACGCAGCATGTTACAGCAGATAGCAGCTTTCAGACAGAACACCAGCTCACACACGCAACACGTTATAGTAGACAGCAGCCTTCGGACAGCAGCACACCACACGTGCTGACCATTGCAAGATAAATAGAACCAAGCACATGGCTCGAAGAGAAGCTATTCACTTCACCTTTCTTGCTTCTGCACATGGAAGTTGAACGTGCAGCAGCAGAGTTTTTTATTTCTTTTTCTTTTTCATGTGGACAGGAAGCAGCAACAGCAGGGAATCAGCTATTTATTTAGTTGGAAGCAACAGCACCGAGGGAGAAGGGGGGGACAGTTCAATAGCTAAGCTTGGAAGTTTTTTTTTTTCGTTGGAGTCTTTCGTTCATAGCAGTAGGTAGTCTTGAAGTTTATTTCTTTTCTTCTCGTTAAGAGAGGCAGGTGGTATCTAGTTTATTTATTTCATTCTTGCTTGTTGTTTTAGACGTTAGCAGCAGATTTTCATAGCTTTCTTTTGGTTTACATTTGGCAGCACAATATAGTAGATGATGATCTCTTTTCTTTTACGTTTAGCTAGAGGCAGCAGAGTAATTTATTTTTCTTTCTTTCTTTTTCATTTTTAGACAGAGGTAGTAGCAGTGGAGTAGCTTAGTTTTACTTCTTTACTCTTTTCGTTTGGAGTGAAGTCGACTAGATTAATTTATTTTCTTTTGGTGGTTTTCTTTCTAGACTTTGGTTGATTGTTCTTTTTTCATAACTTGCTTTTTTAGTTTCAGTTTTTTTTCTCGTTCGGTGGTAGAAGAGTTCTTAAGTTTACTTTCTTACGTTTTACGGTTTACTTTTTACGGACAGATTTGAGTCGACGTCTTCTGTTCGTTTAAGTTCTTGGTTGGTAGATATTCATTTTTCTTCAATCTTCTTTCATTTCAGACGGTGGAACTCTCTCTTGTTTTTATTTCTTTTTATTTTATTTCGTTTCTTGTGGTGGCTGTTTCAACCTCTACTTTTCATTTTCTTTGGATTAGATAAAACTTTTATTTACAGATTCATTTTATTTGGTTTGTTAGTGAATTTGGCTTGTTGTTCTTTTCATTTCCTTTGGGCAGCGTTAAGCTTCATTTAATTTTCTTAAGTTTTATTCATTTATTTAGTTTTGATTTGTTTTATTTACTTGAGCTTTGACCGTTTGAACTGTTAGGTATTTTATAGATCATCTATTTTGCATTTTGAGATTTATTCTATGTTAGTGTTTTCTTTAATTTTTAATGAGTTTACTTAGATTACTTTTTATTGTTAGAAATATTATGCGTAGCTAATCTCTTAAGCTTGGGTTGTGGAATGGGACGTGATTTGTTTTGGATTCTAGATCGATGTAATATTTTGTTGATAATTATTGATTTCACTACGTTACTAGTCGGATTTAAATTAAAAATAGATTGCTGCTCTTGTTCTTGTTTTGTTGTGGACGTAAGGCACAACAAAAGCTTGAAAACTATCAAGGTCTCTCTCAGTTGTTTGTTAATGTGTGTTCGGCTAGTAAAGTAGAAAATCCCTTAGGAAAATATTGCAAATCTTGAGCTTATCTTTTTATCTTCCGATTATCAATGCCTTGATTGGGTTGTTAATCGAGAAAATTATCTAGAATCCAAAATAAAGAGAGTCTCATGCCCAACCCAAGTGTTCGTTAATTTGTTTTTTTTTAGAAACTCTAATTTCAACTTCGATTATCTTTTTGCATTGCATTTGAATTTTATTTTCATCACTCATACTTGATTCATTTGTTACTCACAAATCTCTTATACGCTTTGATAACCCATTGTCCCTGTGGAATACGATCCTGGACTTATCCTTGATACAACTTGACACTTCTACACTTGGAAGCACATTCGACCACGAGTCAGTTAGATTCCTAATTTCCTTCCTTCCACCCGGCCCTCTCTAAAGTACAACATTTTTCCTAGATGCGAGTGCTATCCACCTTTGATGTGGATGAATCTTGTAATCATATATTTTGTATTTGAAATATTTTTTTTAAAAATAATAATACTTTTATTTTAAATTTTTTTCATTTCCAATCACATTTACCATCGACAAGGAACATAATTCATAAAAGCTAAGATAAGGAAATGATAAAATTGTGGTTTGAAGATTATTGCAAAACATTTAATTGTAGGTCTTTTGATGAGTTACTTTTTGGAGCCACCAAGCTAAGTTCCATACTATCCGAAGTTGTTATTATTTTACTTCGACTAGGTTGATTTCACCAAGTCTAGTAAACTTGTAATCTTTATAATTTTTGTGACTGCATGTTGTACTCTGTCGTGGCTATGGGTTGGGAATCTCTTTCAGTTAAGGGGCAACACTGAATGTACCACCAGTACTACTTATCCAATATTGCAATCTTCCCATTCCTTTGATACCATTTCCTTCACATGGCTGTTACATATTTTCGTACCTTAAAACTTTCATTTCATTTCTTTCCTTTCTTTGCAGTCAAAATGTTTTCATTATCTTTTCATGGTCCGATGTGTATGCATTTCTTTAAAAGGCATTTAATGTTATACTACATAAAAGGAAAAGCAATAGCTTCTTAAGAAAGTGTGACGCCCCCAAATCCTCACGCACGGACACGGGGAAATCGAGACGTCCGGATGATGACAACCCGGGTCACCACCCTAAGACGAGTGCCAAGTGTGTGTAAGAGCAACAAATGTGCAAAAGGAAACGCAGCGGATAACGAAAGTCATATAACTAAGTACCAGAATTTTTCTTAATATAATACAAGTTGTTTAAAACATACATAAATAAAATATTACATAACACAAAAATAGTTTTAAAAACAGCTACACAGCACAACTTCAACTCAAAACTCCGGCGGAGCCGCATCCTCGAGCTCAGCCTCCTCCTCCTCCTCGAACCCTGCACCAAAATTTACGAAACCAAAAAATGGTGCCGCAGGTAAGTAAAATCCAAACACCACCAGATAAATACATATAAAACTCGAACAATATGCATGAAGTATGCCCAATGCACATGTCTCATAAACCACATCTCAAAACCCATAAAAACATATTTTTCCACACACACCAAAAATCCCATTTGGCCTAAAAACAAACCATTATCCAATTAATCCATATACACCATGACCTCCCCTAGGGGTCATCCGCACACCCTGGCTCTAGTGCCACACCGCAAGTTACGACCACGCATGTGACACCTAACGAGCGATGCCCAGTTCCGCGCCCCGCGCGTTCGTAGCCAAGCATCCTCTAGCCCTCGCCAGCGAAGGGCCACAAAGTCGGTGCGTAGAGCGATGCCCGGTTCCTCTAGCCAAGCATCCCCTAGCCCCTGCTCCCGTCGTTGCCCAGCGACAACTCAGGGGACGTCACTCAGTTTATTCCGCTCCCGAGTGACCAGAGGAGTTCCACCGAGATAATACCCCATCCCGGGCTTGGGGTCGTGATACACACGCACCCGAAAATCCACTTACGCCAATAAAATAGGCTTTTCTCAATTAAATAAAAATGCATGTGCATGCACCATGTAAATGCGATATCAATGCACAAAATAAACAACCATCCATAAATCAATAATACAAGCAACTCCGTCTCCATCCATCCGACCCCCGAACTCCTCGGACTTAGTCCGGAATCAGCCAACCAACAGATAAATAATTATTGAATGAGCAAAATATATTTAAATCTGAAAGTAAGGTTTGGAAAATACTTACAGCGCTATACGGTATTTTTAGAAAGCTTGCGGCGTTGCAAACGGCGGAGAAAAAGCAACGTAACAGTGAAAATTCACTGTGGCCGTGGGTTGTAAAATACCCACTTTTGAACGGGGACAAACTAAGGCTTGAGATTGATAGGGAATAGTCTAAGGATGATTATGAAGCTAGTGGAAGTGAAGGTTGTCCGTGGGTGGCGGCGAAAATGGTGGTTGATGGCCGGATTTCCCAAAATGGAAAGTTAGCTCGTGCGAACTGTTCCGGTGGCTATTAGAGGCCGGAAATGGGTGAGTTAGGACGGCAAGGAACCGGTGATGAAGTGGTGAAGAGGTGGTGGCCGGACGTGGAGCGACGGCGGCCGATCGGGGCAAAAACCGTGGGGCTTCTTAGGCGTTTTCAGGCCAAACGACTGGCCGGATGGGGCTGGGGTTCGGTGGGGTGGTGCACCGGCAGGAGGGGGTTCGACCGGTGGGGGTGGTGTCGACCACGGTGGCCGGACGGCGGTAGGTCGGGGCTGAGCTGCAGCCGGCGTGGGAGAGGAGAGAGAGAGGGTCGACGCACGGGAGAGAGAAAAGGAAGAAGAAAAAGAAAAAAAAAAGAAAGAAAAGAAAGAAAAAGAAAAAGAAAAAGAAAGAAGAAAAAGAAAAGAGAAAAAGAGAAAAAGGAAAAAGGAAAAAAAAGAGATGTAGGAAGAAATGAGGTCCAATCCTCACTCCGGACAACAAAACAAATCCGCCGAGAACGAGATTAAAAATCGTAAAACAATTAAATAAATGAAACACAACATCCAACAAATAAAAACCAAATTTAAAATGCAATAATTTAAAATAAATAAAGTAATATATTAATTAAATTAAAAACAACCCTTCAGTGAAAATACACGCAAAAGCGGGTCATCACATCCTCCCCCCCTTAAAACAAATTTTGTCCTCGAAATTTGCAAGATCAACTACCAACTTAAAGCAAGCCACATAAAATCACATAAACCAACTGTGACCAAGATTAAGATACGTACCTTCATTACTCAAACAAGTATGGGTACTGCTCCCTCATGTCCGCTACTCGCTCCCAAGAGAAGTCTTGAGCTAACGGATCTCCCCATGCCACCTTAACCAAAGGTATCGTCTTGGACCTCAACTGTTGCTCCTTCCAATCTATGATCTACGACGAAACAACCTCATAAGTGAGATCTGGTTGCAACTGAATACCCTCTGGGTCGACGAAGCGTGGCTCTTGCTGTCCAAAGCTCTTCTTCAAGGACGATACGTGGAAGACATCATGAATATCCCCAAAATACTCTGGCAAAGCAACTCTATAGGCGACGGACCCTGCCTTCTCCAGAATCTGAAAAGGGCCGACATACCTCGGATCCAATTTCCTCTTCTTACCAAAACGCTTAACACCTCTCATGGGAGAGACTTTGAGATAAACCCAATCACCAACTTCAAGAGACAACTCTCTCCTCCTGGTATCAGCGTAGCTTTTCTGGTGACTCTGAGCTGCCGCCATTTTATCTCTGATGATCCGGACTTGGCTTTGCATCTCTTGAATTATTTCGGGTCCAATAATCTTACTCTCCCCGACTTCGTCCCAACACAAGGGCGATCTACACTTCCTCCCGTAAAGAGCTTCATAGGGAGCCATCTGAATGGTCGCATGGAAGCTGTTATTATATGCAAACTCTATAAGCGGCAAATGGTTTTCCAACTCCCATGAAATTCCATGACACACACTCGCAACATGTCTTCAAGGGTCTGAATGATGCGCCCCGATTGGCCGTCTGTCTGAGGGTGGTAAGCAGTACTGAACTTCAACTTAGTACCCAAAGCTGCCGGCAAACTTTTCCAGAACTTCGATGTGAACCTTGGGTCTCGATCCGACACTATACTCTTTGGTATGCCGTGCAGCCGCACTATTTCTTTCACGTACAAACGTGTCAACTTACCCAAGGAGTAAGTGTTATTAATAGGCAGGAAATGAGCACTCTTCGTTAACCGGTCAACAATCACCCAAACAGAATTTTTTCCACTAGGCGTTCTCGGCAAACCCACTACAAAGTCCATCGTGATATCATCCCATTTCCACTCAGGAATAGGGAGGAGTTGGAGCATACCAGCGGGTCTTTGATGCTCAGCCTTCACTTGACAGCATGTGTGACATTTCTCAACATATAAGGCAATATCCCTCTTAATTCCATCCCACCAATAATTTTTCTTCAAGTCCCGGTACATCTTGGTACTGCCTGGATGAACTGAATAAGGGGCCGCATGAGCTTCTGCCATGATCCGATCCTTGAATTCTGAATCTTTGGGGACCACTCTGCGATCTCGAAACTGAAGTATCACATCTTTATCCATGCTATAATGCAACGGCCCTCGAGATTTTCTAACTCTTTTTCTGATATTCAGCAGCTTTGGATCCTTCCTTTGAAGAGTCTTCAATTTTTCAAAATCAGTTACCCAAATATCAAGAACTGAAGATAAAATCTCTTCTTGCTGCGAACTCTCAATAAGGAGCCTTCTCATCCCAACAAGCAACAAATTCAATTCTGATGGCTCAGCTTCATCTTCCAAGTGCGATTTTCGGCTCAAAGCATAAGCAACTATATTAGCCTTCCCCAGATGGTATTTGATCTCACACTGGTAGTCACTGATTAGCTCTAGACATCGCCTCTGCCTCATGTTCAGATTTTTCTGGGAAAACAAATGCTTCAAGCTCTTGTGATCAGTGTATACCTCGCATGCTTCCCCATACAAAAAGTGCCGCCAGATCTTGAGTGCAAAAACAATCGCAGCCAATTCCAAATCGTGCTTCGGATAATTCTTCTCATGGTCCTTTAACTGACGAGATGCATAGGCAACAACCCGTCCTTCCTGCATAAGGACACAACCCAAACCAAACTTAGACGCATCACTGAAGACTATGAATGGCTTATGCGGTTCTGGAAGCGCTAACACTGGTGCCGCGCCGTCAACCTATTCTTTAATTCTTGGAAGCTTCTCTCACACTTATCTGACCAAACAAATTCTGTATTCTTCCGAGTCAGAGCTGTGAGAGGTCCGGATAGGCGAGCAAATCCCTCCACAAATCTTCGGTAATAACCAGCAAGCCCCAAGAAACTCCGGATCTCGCGCACTGTAGTCGGACGCGGCCATGACAAAATGGCTTCCACCTTACTAGGATCAACAGCCACTCCGTCTTGAGAAATCACATGCCCAAGAAATCTGACTTCCTCCAGCCAGAATTCACACTTGCTAAGCTTGGCATAAAGCTGGTGTTCTCTCAATTTCCCAAGTACCAGACGAAGATGATACACATGTTCTTCAACATCTCAGGAATAAATCAGAATATCATCAATAAACACTACCACAAAGGAATCCAGATAAGGTCGAAATACTCGATTCATCAAATCCATGAAAGCAGCAGGGGCATTAGCTAACCCAAATGGCATCACCTTAAATTCATAATGCCCATACCTCGACCTGAAAGCAGTTTTAGGCACATCCTTGTCTCTGATCCTCAGCTGGTAGTATCCCGACCTCAAATCAATCTTCGAGAACACGGCTGCTTCTTGAAGCTGATCAAATAAATCATCTATCCGCGGGATAGGATATTTATTTTTGATGGTCACCTTGTTTAATTCCCGATAATCTATGCACATACGGAGGGTCCCATCTTTCTTTTTAACGAACAACACTGGCGCACCCCACGGCGAAGTACTAGGCTGAATAAATCCCTTATCTACCAGCTCTTGCAACTGAGTCTTCAACTTTTTTAATTCAGCCGGTGCCATGCGATAAGGAGCTTTATGTACAGGAGCTGCTCCAGGTTCCAAGTCTATAACAAACTCCATTTCCCGAACAAGGGGTAGTCCGGGCAAGTCATCCACAAACACATCGGGAAATTCTTTCACAAATGGAATGTCTACTAAAGACTTCTCCTCGGACGGCGTGGACACCATCTGAACTAAGAATTCATCCGCTCCCCATGCAATCTCTCTTCTTGCTTGAATTGCCGATACAATTACCGGCTTTTCTTTTAACTTACTCCCTGCAAATTCCAGACAATCACCATCTGGAAGCTGAAAGGTAATTACCCGACTTCTGCAATTAATACTCGCAGAATATCGGTATAGCCAATCCATCCCGAGGATGATATCAAAACCGAACAGCTTAAACACAACCAAATCAGCATCCAAGAACCTTCCATCAAAATTTAACGGGCATCCCAACACAACCTTGGAGCACCATACCATTTCACCATCGGGTAAAGCCACCACCAATGACTTTGGCAAAGGTTCCGTGACCAAATTACACATCCACGCAAACATGGAAGATACAAATGACTGTGAAGCACCAGAATCAAACAAAGTGCAAGCATAAAACTCATACAAACAGACTCTCCCTGAACCAAACACATAACCCATGAAATCCAAAATAACAAAGGAGAAACCAAATACACCAAAATTAAATCCAACATAAAATTAAATTAAATTAATCCATACCTGTAATTACTCCAGCGTCATGGGTCGCTGGTGCCTCATCATCCACCTCTCCGGGTGTGACAGCATAAGCCCGGGCTTGCACTGCTTGCCTTGGATTCGTTCTTCCACCGTGTCTACCTCCATGGCTTCCTTGAACTCTGACGGGGCACTCCCGAGCAATATGTCCCTCTTGGCTGCACCAGTAACACTAGGGTCCACCACTCAGCCGACACTCGCCCTCATGAGCTCTATTACATGCTCCACAAATTGGCACCCGTCCTCCCATACGAACTCCTGAGGACGCTTGAGGTCGAGTTCCGGTCTGCTGAATAAATTTCTGAGGTGAACCCGAGCCGCTTCCTTCACTAGAAAAACTCCGCCTCTTATGACCCGGAGGGGAGCCCATACTCAGATTATTCTCTCGCTCCACAAGGGTGGCCACATCCACTAATTCCTGAAAAGTGGATATCCGATGGCTGACCACCATACGACGTATATTAGGGCGTAGTCCCTCCTGAAAACGATCAGCTCGCATCTCCTCTGTGGTGATAAGGTGGGGAGCAAATCACCCAAGTTCTATAAACCTTCGGGCGTACTGTTCCACTGTCATGCCTCCTTGGACCAAATTTGAGAACTCTCTTGCCTTTTGCTTCCTTACCGATGCGGGAAAGAAGCGATCGTTAAATTCTTTCTTGAAGCGCTGCCAGGTTACAGCGGCGAATGATCCCAACTCTGCTTCTAACATCACCCTCTTGGTATCCCACCAATCAAAAGCAGTGCCTTGCAAGAGATAGCTGGCGTAGAGTACCTGTTGCTCCTCGGTGCAACCACACACCTCAAAAGTTCTTTCCAGGTCTTTGATCCACTTTCCAGCTTGAAGCGGATCCTCTTCTCCAGTGAAGTGTGGGGTCCTATGCGCCAGAAAGTGCTCATAGGTGCATCCGGCTTGCACCATGCTGCTAGATCCTCCCGGGTAAAGCCAAGGCCCTCCCTGATATGGCCAAGGACCTCCTGGTTGCAGCCAAAGTCCTTCTTGTTGCGGACAAGGCCCTCCTTGCGGCGGCCAGGGACCCCCTTGTTGTGGCCAAGGTCCCCCTGGTTGTGGCCAAGGCCCTCTCTGCTGTGGCCTAAAATTTTGCTGCATAAACTCCGTCATCTGCCGTATGGCTTCGGCTATGGAGTCATCTCTTGACGTATTGTCCCATGGCTCCTGAGTAGATTTCTTTGGCCTCCCCATTTTCCTGCCACCACAACCTTTCCCCCTTTCAGAAAACAAAACAAATAAAACCAACAACAAACAAAAACAGAACCAAAGACCTACACCACATCCCACAAAACAGAAGAAACCAACTTGCAAAAACATAACTAAATAAATAAAAACAAACAAACAAGTTCAAACAAATAAAACAATTTAAATAACTTTACTTAACATAAATTTTAAAACACAACTTTAAAAGCATTCTGGTACTGCCTAAGGGACATGTGGTTTTACCCAGAGCCAAACCGCTCTGATACCACCTGTGACGCCCCCAAATCCCCATGCACGGACACGGAAAAATCGAGACGTCCGGATGATGACAACCCGGGTCACCACCCTAAGACGAGTACCAAGTGTGTGTAAGAGCAACAAATGTGCAAAAGGAAACGCAGCGGATAACGAAAGTCATATAACTAAGTACCAAAATTTTTCTTAATATAATACAAGCTGTTTAAAACATACATAAATAAAATATTACATAACACAAAAATAGTTTTAAAAACAGCTACACAGCACAACTTCAACTCAAAACTCCGGCGGAGCCGCATCCTCGAGCTCAGCCTCCTCCTCCTCCTCGAACCCTGCACCAAAATCTACGGAACCAAAAAATGGCGCCGCAGATAACTAAAATCCAAACACCACCAGATAAATACATATAAAACTCGAACAATATGCATGAAGTATGCCCAATGCACATGTCTCATAAACCACATCTCAAAACCCATAAAAACATATTTTTCCACACACGCCAAAAATCCCATTTGGCCTAAAAACAAACCATTATCCAATTAATCCATATACACCATGACCTCCCCTAGGGGTCATCCGCACACCCTGGCTCCAGTGACACACCGCAGGTTACGACCACGCATGTGACACCTAACGAGCGATGTCCAGTTCCGCACCCCGCGCGTTCGTAGCCAAGCATCCTCTAGCCCTCGCCAACGAAGGGCCACGAAGTCGGTGCGTAGAGCGATACCCGGTTCCGCGCCTGGCGCGTTCGTAGCCAAGCATACCCTAGCCCCCACTCCCGTCATCGCCCAGCGACAACTCAGGGGACGTCACTCAGTTTATTCTGCTCCCGAGTGACTAGAGGAGTTCCACCGAGATAATACCCCATCCCGGCTTGGGGTCATGATACACACGCACCCGAAAATCCACTTACGCCAATAAAACAGGCTTTTCTCAATTAAATAAAAATGCATGTGCATGCACCATGTAAATGCGATATCAATGCACAAAATAAACAACCATCCATAAATCAATAAAACAAGCAACTCCGTCCTCCATCCATCTGACCCCCGAACTCCTCGGACTCAGTCCGGAATCAGCCAACCAACAGATAAATAATTATTGAATGAGCAAAATATATTTAAATCTAAAAGTAGGGTTTGGAAAATACTTACAGCGCTATACGGTATTTTTAGAAAGCTTGCGGCGTTGCAAACGGCGGAGAAAAAGCAACGTAACAGTGAAAATTCACTGTGGCCGTGGGTTGTAAAATACCCACTTTTGAACGGGGACAAACCAAGGCTTGAGATTGATAGGGAATGGTTTAAGGATAATTATGAAGCTAGTGGAAGTGAAGTTTGGCCGTGGGTGGCGGCGAAAACGGTGGTTGATGGCCGGATTTCCCAAAATGGAAAGCTAGCTCGTGGGAGCTGTTCCGGTGGCTATTAGAGGCCGGAAATGGGTGGGTTAGGACGGCAAGGAACCGGTGATGAAGTGGTGAAGAGGTGGTGGCCGGAGGTGGAGCGACGGCGGCCGATCGGGGCAAAAACCGTGGGGCTTCTTGGGCGTTTTCCGGCCAAACGGCTGGCCGAATGGGGCTGGGGTTCGGTGGGGTGGTGTGCCGGCAGGAGGGGGTTCGACCGGTGGGGGTGGTGTCGACCACGGTGGCCGGACGGCGGTGGGTCGGGGCTGAGCTACAGCCGGCGTGGGAGAGGAGAGAGAGAGAGAGGGTCGACGCACGGGAGAGAGAAAAGGAAGAAGAAAAAGAAAAGAAAGAAAAAAAAAAGAAAGAAAAAAGAAAAAGAAAGGAAAAAGAAAAGAGAAAAAGAGAAAAAGGAAAAAGGAAAAAAAAGAGATGTAGGAAGAAATGAGGTCCAATCCTCACTCCGGACAACAAAATAAATCCGCCGAGAACGAGATTAAAAACCGTAAAACAATTAAATAAATGAAACACAACATCCAACAAATAAAAACCAAATTTAAAACGCAATAATTTAAAATAAATAAAGCAATATATTAATTAAATTAAAAACAACCCTTCAGTAAAAATACACGCAAAAGCGAGTCATCACAAAAAGCATACATGAAAATCTCATGATTTAGAACTTAACACGCATGCATTACATTATACGTATATTGTAATTAATAGGATGCTTAAAAGAGGCTACTAAGAAAGGCTTGTACATAATATATACATTTACTTTTTTCTTTAAAAGAACATTTGCAGAGAGAGAGAGAGAGAGAGAGAGAGAGAGAGAGAGAGAGAGAGAGAGAGATTCTTTCATAGAGAGAATTTGGTGTAAGAAGCATGGTCATAGCTATTTACCTCTATGCTCCTTGATACTTCCAACTTCACAATAAGTCCTATTAATAAATAGAATAAGCGAATTAATTTTCATTCAATATTCCCTAGCCCTCCCTTTAAAACAAAAGGCCACCATACTTGGATCGTAATACATTCATAATCTCTTTTGAAACTCATGCAGATATGTACAGAATTCTTGATGGAAAGCCGTGGTCTTTTGATTCATCCTTGTTTGTATTGATCCCATACGAAGGAAAATTATGCCTCAGGGACATGGTTTTCGACAAAGAAAGCTTTTGGTTACAAATTCATAATTTGCCTCTAGGATGCATGTCTATGGAATGGGGTAACCAGATCGGAAGTTCAGTGGGAAGGGTCCTGGAGGTTGATGTGGAAGCAGATGGCACCGGATGGGGAAGGTTTCTAAGGGTAAGAATAGAACTAGCTTTGCTGAAGGCAATCCCGAGGGGTCGCTTTATCATGGTAGAACAAACCAAGCACTGGGTTTCGTTCCGGTATGAAAACCTTACCCGAATCTGTCTCAAATGTGGATGGATAGTCCATGGAGAGAAGGGTTGCCAGGCTAAGCAGGCAGACCAAACAGAGGAGGGAGGGTCGGAGGCTCAGTTTGGATCATGGCTAAGGGCAGAGAGCTTCTTAAAGCGCAATCTACTCACAAACCGTAATAACAAAGGAAGGAAGGTTAGTGGGCAGGCAGAGGTGGAGGGTGAAGGAGGAAATGAGGAAGATGACCATCTAGCCAAAGACAGAAACATGCATTCTAGCTCAACCTTCTCCAACACACAGGCACCAGGGATGGTCGAGGCTAGAAGAAGAACAGTGGAAGAGGAGTTGGTACGACCCTCAGCAGTGTCAGAGGAAGGTATGGCTAACGGGATCGAGGGGCAACAACCCAGTATGGGTGACACAGTGTTAGCAGGACAGCTGAAGGACAGGAAAGCGCGGGAAGAAAAGTCTGCTGAAATACAGGTAATTAGGCCGGGCCTCTTTGTTGGGCCGGTAGGCAACCCAGACCCATCAGCCCCAAAGCCCAACATCCAGAGGTTTACTTCCTCAACGGCTAGTTCACTGGCCAACGAGATAGATAGAGTCGAGTGCACTGTACAGGAGACACAAAGCAAAAGAACGGATCGAAGATGGAAGAGGTTAGCAAGAAATGTGACGAAACAACCAGCTTCAACAATGGTTACCAGATCTCAAGGGGAAAAACGCACATCTATGGTATGTACAGCAGACCATAACCCTCTGAAAAAACTTAAGACTTTGGCAGTTGATGGCATACTGGGAAAAGGAACTCTCTCGGAGGACACGGTGGAGGCTGCTAGACAGCCCCACCAGGGGTTATGAAAATCCTAAGTTGGAATTGTAGGGGGCTTGGGAACCCCCAAACAGTTCAAATCCTTGATGTGTTGATCAAGGAAAAGAAGCCCGATTTGGTCTTTCTTATGGAGACCAAGTTATCGTATACAAAAGCTAGCAGGATATCGAAGAGGTTCAGGTTTCAAGGTAGTGTAGTAGTAGAGGCAGTGGGAAGAGGAGGGGGTCTTATGCTCATGTGGAAGGAGGAGAGTTTGGCAGAGCTCATCAATTACTCTCAACACCATATTAATGTGAGTATATGGGATGAATCTATTAGCAAGAGATGGCTGCTAACTTGTTTCTATGGCCATCCTGTTTCAAGCTTAAGAGATAAGACTTGGAGCTTATTAGCATCGTTTAAGCCTGCAGATGGGGGATGGGGTGTGATAGGTGATTTCAATGAGGTCTTGTTCAGTGATGAGAAGGAAGGTGGAAAGGCTAGGAGTGAGCTTTTGATGAGACAGTTCAGAGGGGTAATGGAGGAAGGAAGGTTATGCGACCTGGGGTGGGTTGGAAACAAGTTCACATGGAACAATTGCCATGAAGATGAATCCTTTACAAAAGAGAGATTGGATAGAGCTATAGCAAATGTTGAGTGGAAATCTCTATATCCAGTGCACTCAGTTGAGACCCTCCCTGCCATCTGTTCTGATCACAGCCCAATATTGCTAAATTTCAGTATTGAGAGGTGCTCATTTCAAAGATGGCATCATTCCTTCAAGTATGAGGCAAACTGGAACTTTGAGGAGGGCTGTAGTGAGATAGTAGCAGAAGCATGGAACAAACAGATGGGTGAGAGAAGCAGGATGGAAGTTCTGATGGGAAAGTTAGAATCAACCCAAAGGAAGTTAAGCCAGTGGAGCAGGAACTTGAATAGAGAGAGGATGGAAGCTATTAAAGTTAAAACTCACCAATTAGAGCTCCTACAGAGGAATGCAGGGCCAGAGAATGCGAGAGAACAGAAAAAGCTTCAAGTAGACCTTAATCTCCTTTTAAACCAAGAAGACATAAAGTGGAAACAAAGGGCTAAGAGACACTGGTTGGTAGAAGGAGACAGAAACACCAAATTCTATCATGCCTGCGTGAACCAGAGAAGAAAGAAAAACACCATCAGGAAAGTGAAGAACTTGAATGGGGTTGAATTAGTGGAGAAAGAAGCCATAGCAGAAGGTTTTAAGACCTTTTTCAACTCAGTTTACCAGTCTACTCAACCAGATTCAGCAAGCATCAACAGGTGTCTGCAGGGACTAGATATTAAGGTCTCTAATGAAATGAGATCTAAGCTGGAAAGAAGTTTCACTATAAAAGAGATAGAAGTGGCTCTTAAGCAGATGTCTCCCTTCAAGTCACTTGGACCTGATGGGTACAGTGCAGGTTTCTATCAAGAGCATTGGAAGATAGTTGGGAAGGATGTGTCCAGTGCAATTATGGAGTTTCTAAGTTCAGGAAGAATGCCATGGAGAATGAACCATACTCACATTGTCCTTATTCCCAAGGTAAACCAACCTATCTCAGTCCAAGATTTCAGACCTATATCCCTTTGTAATGTTGCCTACAAGTTAGTTTCCAAAGTATTGGCAAATAGAATGAAAGGGGTCTTGGAGAAGGTTATATCGTGGAACCAAAGTGCTTTCCTCCACAATAGGCTTATCACAGACAATATTATGGTGGCCTTTGAGATGTTACATTCCATGAATTCAAAAAAGAAAGGAAGAGAGGGATCGATGGCAATTAAACTAGATATGTCAAAAGCCTATGATAGGGTGGAGTGGGACTTTTTAGAGGCAATTCTGATCAAGTTGGGTTTCGGCTTGAAGTGGACTAATCTTCTGATGAACTGTGTCAGATCAGTCACTTACTCTACTATTTTGAATGGCATACCAGGAGATGTAATAACACCCACCAGAGGCTTGAGACAAGGTGACCCATTGTCACCTTATCTATTTCTGTTATGCGCTGAAGCTCTCAGCTCACTTTTGAATGGTGCTGAACAAAGGGGTATCATAAAGGGGGTAGCAGTATCGAGGAATGGAACCAGGATTAATCACCTGCTCTTTGCAGATGACTGTGTTATTTTTTGCAGAGCTCAGCTGGTGGAATGGTACCAGATCAAGGGGCTCCTGGCTGTGTATGAGGAAGCATCGGGCCAAACACTGAACAAGGAGAAGACAAGTGTTTTCTTTAGCTCCAATACAAGGGTTGAAACAAGGTGTTTTATTTTACAGCAGATAAATGGCTCAAGGTGTAACAACTATAACAAGTATCTCGGACTTCCAACAGTGGTGGGCAAATCGAAATATAATACCTTCCAAAGCCTCAAAGAAAAGGTGTGGAGGAAGGTTAACAGCTGGAAGCATCGGTTCCTTTCCACTGCTGGAAAGGAAATCCTTATTAAAAGTGTGTTACAAGCCATCCCATCCTATGCCATGAGTGTTTTCAAGATGCCTGCCAAACTGTTGAAAGAAATAGAAGCAATTATAGCCAAATTTTGGTGGTGTCAATCAGAGGCGGGTAATGGAATCCACTGGAAATCTTGGGGCAACATGGGAATAATCAAGAGCCAAGGTGGATTGGGGTTCAGGGATTTTATTAGCTTCAATAGGGCTCTACTAGCAAAACAATTGTGGAGAATGATTAAAGTGCCACAATCTTTAGTATCAAGAGTGTTCAAAGAGAAGTATTTCCTGAACTGTGATGTGATGGAAGCTGAGCTGAAGGGTTCTCCATCGTATATATGGAGAAGCATCTGGTCTAGTATGAATCTGGTGAAAGAAGGGCTAGTATGGAGAGTGGGCAATGGAAGAGATATATCAATTTGGAAGGATAAGTGGCTGCCTCGACCAGTAACATACCAAGTACAGACACCTCCTAACATTTTGGATCCAAACTGCAGGGTGAGTGATTTAATCAATGAAAGCTCGAAGTCATGGAAGGAGGACTTAGTCAAGACCATATTCTGTAAAGAGGAAACAGATTTGATCCTCTCAATCCCCATTAGCAGGAGAGGAGCCAGTGACAAAAAGATATGGGCAGGGTCTACAAGAGGAATTTTTACAGTCAAAAGTGCTTACCATATGGATACCTGTTTGTCAAAAAGAAGAAGGGGAGAACCCTCTTCGGGAGGTGAAGATGCAGGGATGTGGAAGGACCTGTGGAAGTTAGAAGCCCCGGGGAAGATCCGAATGTTTGTATGGAGGAGCCTTTCCAATGTTCTTCCAACAAAAGATGTGCTGTACAGGAAGAACATTCTGAAGGATAACCTCTGTCCTATCTGTACCAGAGAGCCTGAATCTGTTATTCATGCACTGTGGTCATGTCCAGCAGCACGAGATGTATGGGGAGCTGACAGTAGCAAGCTCAAGAAGTGGAATAGCTCCTTTTGTGACTTTCAGCAGTTATGGAAAGATATGTCTACAAGACTGGACAGTGAGGAGCTTCAAATGACAGCAGTGAAGTTTCAGCTTCTATGGAAAAGGAGAAATGCTTTTGTCTTTAAGAACCAGTTCATGAGTCCTGAATCCATCTCAACACTGGCTCAGGCTGAAGTCTCAATGCTGAGGGAAGCTAATTCTATGGATAGTCGAGGGGTGGAAGGAGGGGATTCGGCTACAGTGGCTAGTAGGCATTGGAAAGCCCCTGAGTGGCCTGCTGTGAAGGTAAATTTTGATGCCGCTTTTGACAAGCTTCAGAAGAGGGGTGGAATTGGCATAGTAGTTAGAGATTGGGAAGGGAAACTAAAGGCATGCCTAACTTCCTCAAGGAAAAATGTGTTCACGGCAGCCCAAGCAGAAAAAACAGCTTTACAAAGGGCAGTGGACATGTGTATAGACATGAACCTGACCCAAGTTGAATTTGAAGGAGATGCTAAGGCAATCATAGAAGCTGTCAATTCAAGAGCTGAGGACCAGTCGTGGGGAGGCCAGGAAACAGATGATTTGCAGCAAGAAATGAGGCTTCATCCGGGTTGGAAGCTGTCTTTTGTTCACAGGTCAGCAAATGGAGCAGCACACAATGCTGCAAGGTTGGCTGTCGGGGATTCCAAAGAGAGGGTGTGGACTGAGAGTGGACCTTTAGTGGTCGTGAATTCTGTTTTGAATGATGTATCTAGTGCCTTTGCAAATTAATCAATGAAAGTAGGTTTTCTATCAAAAAAAAAAAAAAGGCCACCATACTACAATTAAATGTCTCTTATATGCTTAGCATTGACCCAATTAAATAACTTCTTGTTGAAACTTTATAAGAATAACATAATTAATACTAAAGCATGTTACCTATCCATGAAAGGCCAATTAGGTATTTTACATGGAAAGGTAGTTGAGAACTTAAAGGTTTTAACAAGGTTTATTTGATTTAAGCTTACTTTGGGATTAATGGAAGGGGAAAAAAAA
The DNA here is from genome assembly GCF_018687715.1 of Carya illinoinensis. Lineage (NCBI taxonomy): Eukaryota > Viridiplantae > Streptophyta > Magnoliopsida > Fagales > Juglandaceae > Carya > Carya illinoinensis. The sequence goes on from NC_056765.1 coordinate 22,713,522, forward strand.
ATGCTCAATCTAGAAAATGCTTAACAAAGGGGCTTAGAACATATTTGGCATCTTGGATAAGCTAATCAATTTAGAAAAACATGCCCTTTAGAATAGCTAATTGTCCCTTATTACAAAAAGGCTCACTTGTCAACAATTTGGCACTTCGGTTGGGTGGAATTAAATTAGAAGAGGCACAACTTCAAGGGGCTGCCTTGTCATCAAAACGGGGCATACACATGGGTTTAGGCTTATTGGACAGCATATACAATAATATGACATGCACATTTAATCATCTACTCCTAATACCAACCTATGCTATAAATCTAGTGACACAACTATAACAATTAGCTTAGTTAACATACACTATTTAATTAAACATAACATAGAGAATAGCAAGAATAACCCATTAAGTAAACTTAAAAAAATCTTTAAACACTAAAGTTTATAGTTTAATCATTTAATACCTTTTAAAAGCAAGTTTGTAGGATTACATACAACCATAATTAATCTGTAAACCTGAACACCTCTAGCATCCAAAGATAGAGCATATAATACAACCTCAAAATAGAACACACAGCACCAACATACATTCACAAAATCATACTAAAGTCACCTATGGTTAAACAAAGCTCATTAGCAAAATACCAAATTCGAAACATAGGAAATCATATAGTAAAATAGTCCATCATCATTCGGTTAGGAACAAAATAGAGTAATATTTACAACATAGAGAAATAAACACAACACAAGACACATGCTTTCCATCACAAAAGAATTCAGTTGGCTTCAAAATAATACCCAAATCAAATGAAGTAAAGTTATGGTTTTTACCTTGGTTCTTAGCTCCTTCTCAAGATGAAAAATGGAGGGCTGAATAATGCTATAGGCATGTAGAGGAAGGAACACAAGTGATTGCACTGAGATACCCCAAACTGAAACATCAGTGGGTAACCTTACTTGAAGAAATTGAAACCCATTTGAAACCATAATAGAAGGTCAATCAAAATGGTCTTACCTTCAAGGTTATAGATTTGGAAAGATGAGAACAAAACCTTGGATTAATCAAACTTGGAAACAACCTGAAAATGGGTAAAGAGAAGTGAGCATCGCATGGCTTGGGAGGAAGGAAACCATTTCCTCGTTTGTTTGTGGGGCGCACGACTTGGAGTAGAGGGAAGAAAGGAAAAATATAGTTGCAAGCATAATTGTGTACTAATCTGTGCACCAATGTGATATAATTGGTCAAAATGTAGATTTTATTGAAAACAGTGTTAATTTAAATTTTAAGTATGAATAAATCAATATTGGTACACAGATTAGTACGCGACTATGCTTGTATATAGAAAAACTCGGGAAGAAATCTTCATCTATTGAGCTTGAAGATGAGAAGGAGTAGAGGAATGAAGGTGGGTTTTGCCTAGGCTTGGAGAAGAAGAAAGCTTTCCCTCTTTGTTGCTTAGGGGCCGACGGGTTATGGGTAGAGTTACTAGAGTACTTGGCAAGATTTTTGTTTCCTTGATTTTGATGTTGCCTTCGACTTGGGAGAATAATAAGTGTTTAAGTGACCTTTGGGACTCCTTCCCTTAGAAGATAAAATGGATGATGGGGATTAAATTTGGGAAGATATTTCGCTTACCTAATAAATCAAGGGTTGAGATTTAAAAGGACTTTATACTAAAATTAAATAAAATAGCAAAACTAAGGGTAATGTTGTAAAATTATATAATTATACCCTTCCCTTGTTTTAATAAGTCTCATTTAAGACATACTCATTTTAAAATCACAATAATAAAGACCTTCACGATAAGGTACGTACATAAAAGAATATTTAACTTAAAGGAAAATAATAAAATAACATAAAATTCCCCTTAATAGGACTCGAGTATTACACTGACTCAACTAAAGTAAACATTCCTCCTTAAAAAGAAGCCTACCCTTCTAGCCTTCAACCTTGTTTTTAGGCTTTGGTAATGAAGGCTCGAAACAAGAACGTGATAATTTCCCATAATTGAGAGGCGCACAAGATACATAATAGGAAATGAACCTTCTGAAAATCTAGTTGCTGCAGCAATTAAATTCCTTTTGGTCCGAGGAAATGACTAGTGCACTAAGAAGGTGCTTTTCCAGGGATTAATTTGCAGGCCAGATGCTAATTCATAAGAGGTGATAGAATTCATCAAACCAACGAAACTGATTTTGGAGCCATTGGTGAAAATGAGCATATCATCTGCATATAATGTATGTGAAATGGAGTCATAGCCACTAAGAACAAAGTATATTTGGATAAGCACACAGCAGATTGAGAAAGACTAGAAAGACCCATACTAAGTGATTACTCACTGAGAATAAAAACTAGGGGACACTACTAGAAAAATTAATTTTACCGATGAAAGTTTTAGCGCCGATATAAAAACTGTAGCTAAAGGTTTATCTTTAGCGAGGAAAATTTTAAATTTGTCACTGATATAACTTTTAACGACTAAAATTATACCGTCATTTATATTGGTCGCAAATATAAAAGCAGGAAAATTTTCTACCAAGTGGGAAAGTAATTGTGACGACAATTATAGAATTAGAAATGACTATAATCATTGCTAATAATCTTACCGCAGTAGAGTATTGCCAACTAGTTGCTTTTGTTATAAATAATAAGTTTTAGTCAAACTGTAATTTTTTGTCACTTTTAGTCTAATAATCGACATTATGCAACCCAATTTATGTTTACAAAAGGTAATATTTTAGCAATGATATAAAACTCGTAACTAAAGGTTTATCTTCAGTAAGAAAAACTTTAAATTCATTGCTGATATCCCTTTTAAAGACTAAAAAATGTACCGTCATTTATATTGGCCACAAATACATAAGAGGAAAAATTTTCCACCAAATAAGAAAGTAATTGTGACAACAATTATAGAATTAGCAATATTGTAATCATCGCTAATTTTCTTGCTACAGTTGAGTATTGCCAATGAGTTGCATTCTATCATAAATAATTTTTTTTAAATAGGTAAACGGCATTTTGACATAAATAATAAGTTTTAGTAAAGATATAACTTCTTGTCCATTATAGTCTAATAATTGTTTTTATACGACCCAATTTATCTTCGCAAAAAAGGTAATGTTTTAGCTAGGATATTAAACTTGTAGCCTAAAGATCTATCTTCAATGAGAAAAACTTAAATTCGTCGCTAATATCACTTTTAACGATCAAAATTATACCGTCATATGAGTCGCAAATACATTAGCGGGAAAATTTTCTACCAAATGTGAAAGTAATTGCAATGACAATTATAGAACTAGCAAGAACTATAATTATCACTAATAATCTTGTTGCAATAGAGTATTGCCAACCAGTTGCATTTTGTCATAAATAATAAGTTTTAGTGAAGCTGTAATTTTTTGTCAATTATAGTCTAATAATCGACTTTTTGCTACTCAATTTATCTTTGCAAAAGGTAATGATTTAGCGATGATATAAAACTCGTAGCTATAGGTTTATCCTCAGTTTGAAAAACTTTAAATTCGTTGATGTTATCACTTTTAACGATCAAAGTTGTACCATCATTTATATTGGTCGCAAATCTATAAGCGGAAAAATTCTCAGCCAGAATTCTATATGTCTCCTATAAATAGAAAAGTTAAAAAAAAAAAAAAAAAAAAAAAAAAAAAAAGGAAGAAGGTTTCGCCACTTATATGGGACATAAAAGCAATGTATAAAAAGGGTGTGTATGGCCTTTATAAGGGGGTGCACTGCACAAAATAAACACGGCGAGGAAAAAAAAACTACTACACGCATTGTATAGTGAAGGAGAAAGATGAAAAACTAGAATTTCTCTTTTCATTTAACAATAGCTTAATTGTGCATAATTTTACTATTTTAAATAAAGCATTATCATAACTTTGTAGTATTAATTCTTATTATGTTTTTATTAGTCTAGAGATATGTATTTAGTTTTTACAAGATTTTATAAAAAGATAAATTTAATTTGGACGTTAACATAAAAGGAAGAAATGAAAATAAAGGAAAGAAAAGAAAGGCTGGGACTAGGAGCACGGAATGTGAAGGCTGACTTGATGATAAGAAGAGAGTTCCTCTTTGGAACGGCAGATTCTATAAGTTGAGTTTAATGGAAACCAATAGGGACATGACACATCAGCTAAACACACAACTCATTTTTGGACTGCATCTCACCATAGCAAAATTCAAAAACCAAGTCTATGTATTCTTTCCTCTTAGGTTGCGTTTGGTTAGTGAGGGTACTTCAATTACTCTCAACACTTTGTCCATATTCAAACACACCCTGCAGCATGCCGTACGACTTCCAACTTCCGGTCTGGTGGAGGAGCTACAGACAAGACCGACGCAACCCACTGTAGTCGCATTTTAGGCCTCCAGAGCATGCGAACCCTCGCAAGTTCAACATCAATACTTTCATTGATTTCTTGCGAACTAGAAATCACATGGTATGTTGTAGTGTAAAATCTGTCTTTTAGTATCCATTATGAATGTCGGTTTATTAATTTATGGGGTAGAGACTATCGGTTTGAGACAGTGAATGTCAGTTTATCCATTATCGTTTGTGTTGTATTAATTTCTTAAGGTAGAGAATGTCGGTTTATTACCAAATGTTTAGAGACAAATTAATTTCTTGCGGTATTTTTTGAGATGCTTTAATTTTGGGAATCTCCTGATAATTTCAAAAGGACGTCCATATATAGATGAAAAAAGTAAAAGCATGCAGAGATTTTAATTTTCAAACACAACGACTACGGCAACTTCAGGTGGAGAGAGAGAGAGAGAGAGAGAAGGTTTGTGGCCTCTGCTAGGAGTGTTCATCCGGACCGAATTTTTTTCCAGTCCAATTCGGTCCGATTTAGAAATCTAGAATCCAGATGAATCTGAGTAGTTATCCGCCCGGATTATACCAGGGCAGTTTAGGAAAACCTGGATCCGGTTTTATAACCCAGTTATTCATAACCGGATTATACACCCGGGTTTTTTTTATTTTTATTATTTTTTTAATTTCTTTTTTATCGGCTAAGATTAGTGACATTGTATTAGTTTAGTTAGTTGTGATGTATTATTTTTTTTTTAATTTATGTATTGTGTGAAGCCCCCAAATCCCCATGCACGGACACGGGAAAATCGAAACGTCCGGATGATGACATCACAGGTCATCACCCTATCGACGTGTGCCAAGTGTGTATAAGCGATGAATGTGCACAAAAAATACGCAGTGAAAAGCAAGTCAATAACTAAGTACCAGAATTTTTCTTGTTTAATACAAAGCTATTCAAAACATACATAAATAAATATTACAAGACACAAATATAATTTTAAATCAAATACAAAACATAACATCAGCATCCCGGCGGAGCTGCATCCTCTGGCTCAGCCTCCTCCTCCTCATCCTCGATCTATGCACCAAAATCTACTGTACCAAAAATGTTGCCGCAGGTAAGTAAACTCCAAACACCACTAGATAAAAACATATAAAACTCAAACAATATGCATGAAAGAAAAACCAATGCACATGCGCCATAAAACCATAATTTTTCCATGCACGCCAAAAACCCATTTAGCCCACAAAAACATATCCTTAAAACCAAGTCTCGCCATTATCCCAGATAATGGCCCAAACTACCATTTTTCCAGAAAATGGATCAAAAGCCTCGAAAACCAACATCGCCATTTTCCCCAGAAAATGGCCCACATCCGAAAACCATAAAAACAAACCGGTTATGCATGCACCATGATCTCCCCTAGGGATCATCCGTCCACCCTGGCTTTGTGCCACACCGCAGGTAACGACTACGCATGTGACACCTAAACGAGCGATGCCCAGACTCGCGCCCCGCGCGTACCTGGCCAGGCCATCCTCTAGTCCCCGCCACTCTAGGGACCACGGAGTCGACACGAAGCGTTACCGTATCGTGCGATCCGGTCGTCGCCCTATGACAACCCAGGGCATGTCACTCAATTTTATCCACTCCCGAGTAACCAGAGGAGCTCCACCGAGATAATAACTCATCCCAGCTTGGGCTCGTGAGACACACGCACCCAAAACCATTTGAGCCAATAAAACGGGATTTTCTCGATTAAAACAATATGCACATAAACACAATATGCAACTCACGCCTCATGGCTCAAATAATCAAGCAAACACAAACAAGCAAAACCAAGCACTCCGTCCTCAATCCTTCCGACCCCCGAACTCCTCGGACTCAGTCCGGAATCAACCAACCAACAGATAAATATTTATTGAATGAGCAAAATATATTTAAATCTAAAAGTAGGGTTTGGAAAATACTTACAGCGCTATATGGTATTTTTAGAAAGCTTGCGGCGTTGCAAACGGCGGAAGGAAAGCAACGTAACAGTGAAATTTCACTGTGGCCGTGGGTTGTAAAATACCCACTTTTGAACGGGGACAAACCAAGGCTCGGGTTTGATAGGAAATGGCCTTGAGATATTTATGAAGCTAAGGGAAATGAGTTTTGGCCGTGGGTGGTGGTGGAAATGGCAGTCGAAGGCCAAAAAGGAGCTGAACGGAGTTAAGCTCGTGGGAGCTGCTCCGGCAATGGATCAAGGCCGGAAATGGGTGGTTTAGGTCAGCAAGAGGTAGGGGAAGAAGCTGTGAAGAGATGGTGGCCGGAGGTGGTGCGACGGTGCCGGAATCGATGAAAAACCGTATGGCTTGGAGGAGCTCGTGGTGGCTAACGGTGGCTCAGATGAAGGTAAAACTTGGTGGGGATGTTCACCGGTGAGAGGGGAAGAAAACTGGGTGGGTGGTGTAGGCCACGCCGCCGGCGAGTGGGGGTTCTGGGCTGCGAAAACAACCGGCGACAGGGGCAAAAACAGAGCAGGTGTAGTGACTTCCGGCGGCTCGCGGTGGCTAACGGCTGGTCCGATGGCTCTGAAAATTGGTGGGAATGATCTCTGGTGTAAGGGGAAGAGAATGGTGGGGGTGGTGTACAACACAGCAGCCGAATGGCGGCGCACCGGGCGGCTGAAATGGCAGCAACGGTAAGGAAAAGTGAGCTGCTGCTGCGCACGGGGAGAGGGGGAAAACGGGAAGAAAAAGAAGAAAAGAAAGAAAAGAAGAAAAGAAAAGGAAAAAGGGAAAAAGAAAAAGAAAAGAAAAGAAATGAGGTCCAATCCTCACTTCTGGAGTCCAACAACTGATCCAACGAAAATAAGTTTAAAAACAATAAAACTAAGAAAAGATTTTAAACACAACGTAAAGCTAAAATATAATAATTAACTAGTAAAAACAAACTATTTAATTTTAAATCCAAAGACAAGCTAAAATAAATTAAACAGTAATTTAAATCCAATTAAAATCCGATAATTTAAAATAAAAGAACTATTATATTAATTAAATTAAAATATTCCTTCAGTGAAAATACACGTAAAAACGGGGTATCACATCCTCCCCCCCTTAAAATAAATTTCGTCCTCGAAATTTGTGAGATCAATATCAGCGCCAAGTAGGATACACTACGCAACTCAGAGTATACTTGAGAAAATCATACCATCAGCCATTTCCACACAAGTATGATTAAAGATCTCTCCAATTATACTGCTAAAGCATTTTCATCATATTCGTACTAGTCTGCCAGCGACGCATCACATCTAGAACTCCTAAAGCAGCCACGTAAACTGGAATCACCATATCGTCAAGAACTTCAAAACCACACCCAAGAAAATTCCAAAAATTATTACTTCTTAGAATGAATTGTATTAACCTCAATCAACCTTCATGCTATATCATCGAAACTTTCATTGTATACTATATCTTGGTAACCTAATAGTCACTTCCAAAATAAACCATCAATAAACATAATTTGCCCAAACAAAATATTACTCTCCAATTACAAGCACCTTCTCGAAATTTTAAGTCATCACTAATTACTCAAAATCAGCACACCTAATCATGAACTATCACTCCTATTTCCTCAATTATCTATAGCTACCTTAATTAAATCAAAATTCCGCAACGACACCCATGATCATCAACAAAGAAGACGATATCAATCAATTGCAACCTTCCAAATTAAAAACAAGTATCATTATCTCAAAATACGCCAATCTCATCTAAGATAAAGAACATAGGGCTCGAATCCGTCCCGACCAACTAATAAAGCACCTATAACTCCTACCTAACAACTTACAGTTTCAAGATCATCACCTAAATTCTGAATATCGTCTAATTTAGAAATAACTAAATTCACTACGAACCACGATTAAATCCATGATAACCTTAATAAACCCTTCTTATAAACTCACTTACCTACTTCTATTCTCATAACCCTAATATTAGCACGACTATTTCCTTCAATTGCATACAAAATTAAATCTCAAGATAGGTCATGTTATTCAAACCTCCAATCCATCAAAACTATGGCACTACCCTCCTGACTTCTACTGCTTATTACCTTACGTACCTGTTTAGGCTAATCACCATTGATTCCCAAACTTCCACTTTCAAGATTTTATTATCCACTACACATGGCGACTCAACAATATCTCTTCAAGTTAAATAAAATGTATATAATTCTCCCAACTTGACACTCAAACTCCAAAGGAAAGTATAGCCTCAAAATTTAAATTTCTGTGACCTCAAGTCACAATTAATTCTTAAAGATAGTCTCAACAATAAATGCCAACCATCACTCCAATTGGTAACCCACTTCAACTGTACACTCCGATCAACTCACTAAGAACTCGAAGTTAAAATCTATTGAATTTAATACTGTCACATCTAATCCACTTCAGTACTCACCGAAGCCACTTCTCTCAAGCCAAAAAGAGACTAGGATTTGTACTCTCCGAAATCCATACACCCTCACCACCACTATAAATGGATCTCATGTACCCTTAGCTAAGATCAATAATCATTCTAACGTATAAGTGATCCATCACTTCCATTTCCAACATCCGTACCTTATCCTCAAAATAAACAAAATTTCATTTCCCAAAACCTGCATCATCTATTATCCTCAACTCAGTATGAATCAATCCTAAAACTTGTCACTATAACCTCGAGCTATAACAATTATTGCCAACCCACATTCCATTGAGTAACACGCTTCGACTGAACGCTCCAATCGATTCACCACTATCACGTGTCAATCTCATACGTCCTTAGCCGAAACCAATAGTCATTCCAACGTACAAGTAATCTATTACTACTATTTCCATCATCTGGACTTATATCCGCAAATCAACATGAATCATTCCTATATCTGCTTAACTTATACCCTTAACATCAGCAAATAGTTATCGCTTAAAGCTTTGTACTGAAAATGACCTTAAACCTGCTAATAATCCGTTCCCAAAAGTCTCTAGAACATAAGGTCTCAACTTCAATCGAATTCAATACCAACAATTAAACTATTGCTTCCAAAACCTCAATGGATCTGTTTCTTCCGAACCGACAAAAATCATTTCCTAAAATCGATTACTACAACCTCGAGTTAACAATAGTCATTTTCTGAACTAAGTCAATATCTACAATCCTCAAAGAAGTATATGAGCTAAATCATTACCTTCCATTCTCAAAGAAATGTACCCCAGAAGAATTTCATATTATTAACTAAACTCTGATCAACCCCATTTTAATGGTTGCAAACTAGTCACTCTCCAGAGTGGATCAAGCTACCACCCCAAGTCTGTAAAACTAAGAACTCAACTCTTATTACAAATTGGTCCTTCAACTCTGCAATTCTAAAACCTTAAATCAAATAAGAATAATTTCTAGAATTTCTAAGATCAATGAGCTTACACCCCATAATAGAACAATCAGCTCCCAAAGCTTTTAAAATCTATTACATTAACGGATAATAAATCATTTTCTGAAATCCTCGAGATTGATGGCTTTAATCCAAAACATTCACCTTAAAACTTGTAAATTTTAAAACCCCAATTGCCACCAAATTTTTCATCCGAATCAACGAAATTTAAAACTTGAAATTTAATTATTTCCCTCAAAGCTTGTCGAACCTAAAACCTTAATTACCAAAATCTTATTTCCTAAAATCTATAAGGTTTCAAACCTTAGATAAAATTATCTTAAACCAATCCTTAAAGTTCGTTGAACCTACACTCTCCTATTCTATAGCCTCATTACATAAATTCTACAAAACCTAAGACCTCAACCATCTTAAGCGACTTAAAGCTAACTCCCCTCCTTAGTTGCAACTTACATTCCTACTCTCAAGAAATTGCCTAATCCATGTCGTTCCCTTCTAGCCACAATATTATAAAAGTAACCCACCTCTCTAAAATTCAACCCTACTTCACTAAGTATTTTTTCCTATCAACGACATTCTCGATAGTACCGTCCTCCTGCCATAGCACAATCCTCAACCCCACTATTTTTTTTTTTTAAACTCCGGACAAAACAAAACAAAACAACTTAAAACAAAATAAATAAAACAAATAAAACAACATACTTGCAATTCAAATAAAATCAAATCAAACCAAACCAAATCAAATGGAATTAAATCAAATAAATTCAAATCAAATAAAATCGAATCAAGTTAAAGAAAAACAATTCAACTTAAATAAATTAAAATAATTTTAACACCAGCTTTTAAAACATTCCGGTACTCCACCTATGGGACATATGGTTTTACCCAGAGCCGAACTGCTCTGATACCACCTGTGAAGCCCCCAAATCTCCATGCACGGACACGGAAAAATCGAGACGTCCGGATGATGACATCACGGGTCATCACCCTATCGACGTGTGCCAAGTGTGTGTATAAGCGACGAATGTGCACAAGAAATACGCAGTGAAAAGCAAGTCAATAACTAAGTACCAGAATTTTTCTTGTTTAATACAAAGCTATCCAAAACATACATAAATAAATATAACAAGACACAAATATAATTTTAAATCAAATACAAAACATAACATCAGCATCCCTGCGGAGCTGCATCCTCGGGCTCAGCCTCCTCCTCCTCCATCCTCGATCTCTGCACCAAAAATAGTGCCGCAGGTAAGTAAACTCTAAACACCACTAGATAAAAATATATAAAATTAAAACAATATCCGTGAAAGAAAAACCAATGCACATGCGCCATAAAACCATAATTTTTCCACAAAAACTCATTTAGCCCACAAAAACATATCCTTAAAACCAAGTCTCGCCATTATCCCAGATAATGGCCCAAACCACCATTTTTCCAGAAAATGGATCAAAAGCCTCAAAAACCAACATCGCCATTTTCTCCAGAAAATGACCCACATCCAAAAACCATAAAAACAAACCGGTTATGCATGCACCATGATCTCCCCTAGGAATCATCCGCACACCCTGGCTCTGTGCCACACTGCAGGTAACGACTACGCATGTGACACCTAAACGAGCGATGCCCAGGCTCGCGCCCCGCGCGTACCTGGCCAGGCCATCCTCTAGTCCCCGCCACTCTAGGGACCACGGAGTCGACACAACAGCGTTACCATATCGTGCGATCCGGTCGTCGCCCTGCGACAACCCAGGGGATGTCACTCAGTTTTATCCACTCCTGAGTGACAAGATGAGCTCCACCGAGATAATAACTCATCCCAGCTTTGGCTCGTGAGACACACGCACCCAAAACCATTTGCGCCAATAAAACGGGATTTTCTCGATTAAAAAAATATGCACATAAACACAATATGCAACTCACGCCTCATGGCTCAAATAATTAAGCAAACACAAACAAGCAAAACCAAGCACTCCGTCCTCAATCCATCCGACCCCCGAATTCCTCGGATTCAATCCGGAATCAACCAATCAACAGATAAATATTTATTGAATGAGAAAAATATATTTAAATCTAAAAGTAGGGTTTGGAAAATACTTACAGCGCTATATGGTATTTTTAGAAAGCTTGCGGCGTTGCAAACGGCGGAAGGAAAGCAACGTAACAGTAAAATTTCACTGTGGTCGTGGGTTGTAAAATACCCACTTTTGAACGGGGACAAACCAAGGCTCGGGATTAATAGGGAATGGCCTTGAAATATTTATGAAGTTAAGGGAAATGAGTTTTGGTCGTGGGTGGTGGTGGAAATGGCGGTCGAAGGCCAAAAAAGGGCTGAACAGAGTTGAGCTCGTGGGAGTTGCTCTAGCAACGGATTGAGGCCAGAAATGGGTGGTTTAGGTCGGCAAGAGGTAGGGGAAGAAGCTGTGAAGAGATGGTGGCCGGAGGTGGTGCGACGGTGCCGGAATCGGTGAAAAATCGTATGGCTTGGAGGAGCTCGTGGTGGCTAACGGTGGCTCGGATGGAGGTGAAACTTGGTGGGGATGTTCACCGGTGAGAGGGGAAGAAAACTGGGTGGGTGGTGTAGGCCACGCAGCCAGCGAGCGGCGGTTCTGGGCTGCGAAAGCAACCGACGACAGGGGCAAAAACAGAGCAGGTGCAGTGACTTCAGGCGGCTCGCGGTGGCTAACGGCTGGTCCGATGGCTCTAAAAATTGGTGGGGATGATCTCTGGTGGAAGGGGAAGAGAATGGTGGGGGTGGTATACAACACAGCCGCCGGACAGTGGCGCACCGGGCGGCTGAAGTGGCAGCGATGGTAAGGAAAGTTGAGCTGCTGCTGCGCACAGGGAGAGGGGGAAAACGGGAAGAAAAAGAAGAAAAGAAAAGGAAAAAGGAAAAAAGAAAAAGAAAAAAAAATGAGGCACCTCTGGAGTCCAACAACTGATCCAACGAAAATAAGTTTAAAAGCAATAAAACTAAGAAAATATTTTAAACACAACGTAAAGCTAAAATATAATAATTAACTAGTAAAAACAAACTATTTAATTTTAAATCCAAAGACAAGCTAAAATAAATTAAATAGCAATTTAAATCCAATTAAAATCCGATAATTTAAAATAAAAGAACTATTATATTAATTAAATTAAAATATTCCTTCAGTGAAAATACACGTAAAAACGGGGTGTCACATATTGCATTGTGATGTAACAACAATATTACCTATTTTAGATTTTTTTTATTTTGTTCTTCAATTTATTTTTAAAAAAACTTTTAAAAAGTGTTTAAATTATTTTATTTAAAAAAATCTAGGCAATTTGAACATGATATCAGATTTTTTTTTAAAAGTGCTATAATTTTTTTTTTTAAGTTATAAAGTTTTTTTAAAAATAAAATATTACAAAATCCAAATTAAATCTAGTTATAACCCAGATCCGGCTTTTATCCTAAAAAAGAAAAAAACAATCCGGATATCTGGATTGAATCCAGTTATCAATCCGAGCGGATAACTGCCCAATTTTTGAAATCCGGATCAGGATGACACCTCTAGCCTCTGCTGTTTTCTTGGGAAGGAGAGAGTATAGAGAGAGTGGGGGGGCAGTAGAATGCTGCAAATCAACCCATGTATTTTTTTTTTCCTTCCTCTAAATCGCGGTCTACCATTTGGTTCATGTGGAGTCTATGTGGCAAGCTACCACTAAACGTTGTTTATAGAAGAGTATCGAATGTGCCCACAGTAAGATTCTTCCTAAAGAAAAGATAAATGAAAAGAAGCAAATGTGAAATCAGCGTGATAGGACTAGGGGTGAGATTTGGCCAGTCCAAACTGGCCATTTTTAGACTGAACCAGACCGGACAGAACAGGGTCCGATCCGGTCCAATTTTGGGAAGACCGAATGAGTTTGGTCCAGTCCCGGCTAATATTTATAATTATATACTAATACTAATATTTATACTAATACTAATAGTGTAATATTATAATATACTGTAGTTATACTAATATAGACTATATAGTTATATTAAATACTATAAGTAATACTAATATTAATATAGTTATAACTAAATCACTATAATTATATATATTTAGTATGAATATATTATTATATTCTTTAATGTATAACTATAACATATAGTACTAGTATATATTAACATATTATAAGAGTTATAGTATAAATTATAATATAGAAATTATAATATACTAAATAACTATAACAATGTAACTAATACTAATATATAGCTATACTATTAGTCTACTATTAATACTATTATATAGTTATACTTTTCACTATAATTAGTATTAATATATAACTATACAGTATACTTATACAATTGTACTAATACAATTATTCTATTATATAGTCTAAGACTCTCAAATCTAATATAGGCTATTAGGCTATATGACTATAACTAATACTACTATTATTAATACTAATAATGTATAAAATAGTTATACTAACTAATTGATTCAACATAACTAATATTACTAATATAATATAGCTATACTAAATTACTAATAGTCTAATACAAATACTATTATATAGTTAGTACGAATATATAGCTATACAGTATACTTATACATTTGTACTAATGCTATTAGTCTATTATAAGTCTAAGACTCTCAATTCTAATATAGGCTATATAGCTATATTAGAATAATGTAGAAAATAGTTATACTGACTGACTGATTCAACATAACTAATATTACTAATATAATATAGCTATACTAAATTACTAATAGTCTAATACTAATACTATTATATAGTTATTGTGACGCCCCCAAATCCCCACGCCCAAACACGGGGAAATTGAGACGTCCGGATGGTGACAACCCGGGTCACCATCCCCTCGACGGGTGCCGGGTGTGTGCAAGGCAACAGATGTGTACAGATAAACACGCAGCGGATAAAGAAGGTCATAACTAAGTACCAGAATTTCTTAACGTAATACAAGCTGTTTAAAACATACATAGATAAAATATTACAAAACACAAATGCAGTTTTAAACAAATATAAAAGATAGCATCAGCAACCCAGCGGAGCCGCATCCTCGGGCTCAACCTCTTCCTCCTCATCCTCAACTCCTGCACCAAAAGCTACGGAACCACAAATGGTTCCGCAGGTAAGTAAAACCCCAAACACTACCAGATAAAAACACATATAACTCAAACAAGATGCATGAAACATGCCCAATGCACAAAGCCCAAAAACACCAGTTTTCCACACACGCCAAAAACCCATTTGGCCCAAAAACATATCCTTTCCGAAAAACACGCCAAAAGCCACATTTGGCCGCCAAAAGTCCATTTGGCCCAATATCTCGCCGGAAGTCCATCCGGCCCAATATCTCGCCAGAAGTCCATCTGGCCCACGCCAAAAAGTCCCATTTGGCCTCATAATCCATTATCCAATTTTAACCGTATACGCCATGACCTCCCCTAGGGGTCATCCGCACACCCTGGCTCCAGTGTAACACCGCAGAGTACCACCACGCATGTGACACCTAACGAGCGATGCCCAGTTCCGCGCCTCCCGCGCGTGCGTAGCCAAGCATCCTCTAGCCCTCGCCAGCGAAGGGCCACGGAGTCGGTGAGTAGGGCGATGCCCGGTTCCATGCCCGGCACGTTCGTAGCCAAGCATCCCCTAGCCCCGCTCCCGTCATCTCTCTCGACGACTCAGGGGACATCACTCAGTTTATTCCGCTCCCGAGTGACCAGAGGAGCTCCACCGAGATAATAACCCATCCCGGCTTGGGCTCGTGATACACACGCACCCGTAAAACCACTCACGCCAATACACAGGCTTTTCACACAAAACCCACAAACACACGTGCATGCACCATGTAATGCCATAACAATGCATAATAAAATAATCCAATAATATAAAACAAATAAACAGGCAACTCCGCCCTCCATCCATCCGACCCCCGAAACTCCTCGGACTCAGTCCGGAATCAACAACCAACAACAGTAAAAATATTTGAATGAGCAATATATATTAAAATCTGAAAATAGGGTTTGGAAAATACTTACAGCGCTATATGGCAATTTTAGAAAACAAGCGGCGTTGCAAACGGCGGAAAAACAGCAACGTCACAGTGAAAATTCACTGTGGCCGTGGGTCTGAAAAACTCACTTTTGAACGGGGACAAACTAGGACACGGGATTTATAGGGAATGGTCTAGAGGTGGTTGTGAAGCTATTGGAAGTGACGGACGGCCGTGGGTGGCGGCGGAATGGCCGGAAATGGCCGAAAATGGCAAATCGGAAAACAAGCTCGTGGGAGCTGCTCCGGTGGTCGTTGGAGGCCGGAAATGGGTGGGTTAGGACGGCAAGGGACCGGTGATGAAGTGGTGAAGAAATGGTGGCCGGAGGTGGAGCGACGGCGGCGGATCGGAGTGAAATCCGTGCGCCCTTTGGAAGCTTTTTCCGGCCAAATGGCCGGTCGGTTGGGGGTGGGTTTTGGAGGGGTGGTGCACCGGAGGGAGAGGAAGAGAATGGGACCGGTGGGGGTCCGGTTGGTGGCCGGACGGCGGCGGTAAGGTAGAGAGAAGGTGGCGCCGGCGTGAGGGAGAGGGAGGAGAGAGAGAGAGCTCGGGGGGGTCCGAATCGGGGAGAGAGGAGAGAGAAAAAGAAAAAGAAGAAAAAGAAAAGAAGGAAAAAGGAAAAAGAAGGGAAAAAGAAAAAGGAAAAAAGAGAAAAAAGGGAAAAAGATGTGAAAAGAGATGAGGTCCAATCCTCACTCCGGGAAAACGAAACAAACCGCCAAAAAGATTAAAACCACTAAACAGCTTAAAGAAATAAAACACAACCTCAAATAAATTAAATTAAATTAAAACCCAATTTTAAAAATGCAAATACATTAAAATAAAATAACTAGTATATTAATTAAATAAAAACAAATACTTCAGCGAAAATACACTTAAAAGCGGGTCATCACAGTTATACTAATCATAAATTCATAATAATTAAATCATTATAAGTCTATAACTATATATATTTAGTATCAATGTATTATTATATTCTTTAGTGTCTAACTATTAACTATAATATACATTACTAGTATATATTAATATATTAACATATTATAAGAGTTATGGTATAAATTATAATATATCATATATGTATAAATTTATAATGTATTAGTATAGTTATTAGTTATAGTATTAGTACTAGTGTATTATTAGTTATAGTAAATAAGTTAATAACTATTACTAATTTACTATATACTAATAGACTAATAGTATTAACATATTACTAATATATATATATTAATATATATAATAGTATACTATATGTATATATATTAAATATATCACAATATAGTTACATAAGTATTAAACATAATGCTATTGGATTAAAAAAAAAATTCAAGCTTGGACCGAATGAACTGACCGGACCGAACCGTCCCGACCCTTAAGGAGTTCAGTTCGGTCCAGAGTTTTGGGTGGGAAAACCCTGGACCACCTAAAACCATGGACCGAATAGGTTCGGTCTGGTCCACAAATCCTCCCCAGACCGGACCTGATGAGTGCGCGAAAGTGCACTCTAAATACCATATTATTGGATTAAAATGCTAAAATGTGAATAGAAATTATAAAAATTAATGTGTATTCTTGAATTGAGTTTCTATTTACGTTGGGATACTCCTATATAGTTTTTTTATGTTTAATTTCAGAATTTATAAAAGAGCAAGTCAAAGCCCAGTCAAATTCAAAGAAGGAGCTTAATGGGGTTTGATATCAATATGGATCAAGAAAAAAAAATCACAAAAGGAAACTGAAAGAAGTTCAAATTCGACATTTGCTAGAAGACAGTCTGAACATACTTTAGTATTTTGATCGTAACTTTTTACTTACATATCATATTGATGCAATTATTAATGCATTAGAAAGTTATCTTAAAGGGCTATAAATTTATCTTAATAAAAATTTCCAAATTCTTACTCGTTAAGAACGTACATGGCTACCAAGATTAGTCCTAAAATTTAAGCGATTTTTTATGCGAAAATTATGAAGACATTAGGGTTTTATTCCTATCCTATATAAGCATATCATTAGCATGAAATAGAAGAGGAAGAGAGGCACAAGAGGTAGATTTAAAGAGAGAAAAAAATCACTTTCATGGCTGCTGTTCACTTCAGTTTTCTCTGAAAATTTTTGTTGTCTATTATATTTATGGGTAACTAAATTCTCAAGTAAGGTTAGGGATGAACCTGCATATTAAATAATATTTCTAATTTATGTATTTGATTTTTAATTACTAAAACTCTTTTGTTTTATAATTCTCATTTCATTGTTGATGTTTTCTTCTCCAAATAATCATAAAATTTACTCTGTTTATGGATTCAATCATACTTTTTCTATTGAATGGATTGGTTCTTTAATTATATTCAGATCAATTATTTATCTATATTGATTTATTTCTTTGCTACAATATCGCTCCCTAAGTATATTGTCGTCGTTGGATTTTCTCAATAGGGATAATAATTTACGTATTTTAAAAGTGGTGAATAATTTTTTAAAGGGTTACATTTGGTTTAATTTTGGTTTATAAATCTATACCTTCCGATTGGGAATTTCGGAAATTGAGTTTCCAATTGAGTTATTATATGAATTAAGAATAATTAAAATACCGAATTTGTGCAATGGATTCCCGATACTCTACTATTTGTCAAATTTGAGTACTTTTTATTAGTAACTTTGTTTTACTTTAATTTGCATTTAAAATTAATTTTTGTTCTCTATTAATCATTTAATATTTTTCTTTAATTTATTTGTTTCTTCTGCTATTCTTTTAATTTGTCTCCCTGTAAAATCGACACCCTAAAACTGTGCTACAATTAACGCATTATTCTTTGGGCGTAATCAGGACTGGACCGGACTGAACTCCCCCTAAATAGGACACTCAAGAAAAGAAAATAAAATAAAGATGGTTTGGCAGTGTACAAAATGGTAAGGATTATATAAAGTAAATTTATGAAAAAACCTGATTAGCTGCCGATTTGTGAGACTTACACAGCACACCTAATGTGTACCAACTCAGCTTAATCCAAGTCAGGATTCAGTTTAACGAGTTCCCATCTGGCCATCTCATCTCTCGTCTTTCTCCTCTCTCTTCCCTCAGAACAGATCCCGTCTACAAGTTCCTTTGCATTCCCATCTCAGCTCTCCATTCAATGAGTTCCTGTCAATAACATTCCTTCGTGTCTCTTCCCCTCAGAAAAACTATTTCAAATTTGTTGTATGGAGTTTGTTTTGTACTACCTTTTGCTTGAATCTTGAGTATGTTTTTTGTGCCCTTCAACTATTTGATGGAATTCTGACCTAAAAGGACATTGCGTGTGTCCAAATTTTGCAGTCTGTGTGTGCCCATCAACTAGTTGTTACACACACTGAAGCCCTCATTTTGAAGTTTCAATATTTTCTTCCCATTTGATTTTGTTGTTTTTGGAATCATCTCTGTATTATTTCTATAAATTTCAAATATATTCTATGGGATGTGTATCCTATGATGAGATTACCCACTGGATGTGTTTTGGGCAGAGGATGAGATTGATTTTTCACCATGAGCCCATTTTATTAAACAACTTCTCCTTCCACTGATCACATTGGTCCCAGAAAAATACTTCATTGCTCTTTGATATTGAAAGTCCTTCAAAACTGCATGGTCTTTTAACATGAATGGGAGATTGATTTTGTGTTTTTCTTTTTTGGTTAGGTGCACCTTCATGTGCATTGCAACAAATCTGCCCAAACTCACGCCTTTTAGATTATTTTCTTAACAGGAACTTCATCATTTACACTCCACCTTAACCCACTCAGTTCAATTCTAGCAATGGATGAATTGGCTCCAAGAAACCCGTCTTTTATTTCATTCCTCCAATTGAAGCCCACATACACCATACCACTAGTTTTCCTCAAGCCCAAGAAGTGCCATAGGCTCCAAAGCTTCCCATATAGCCAAGGTTAAGCTTCTAACTTGAGTTAAGGGCATTAATCAACTTACACGTAATTAGTCATCTCTAAACAATATTTTGAGCTCAATTTCCTTTTAAATTCTTTCTCACCATTTTGATCTGGACCTTATTACTTTTATTGTTGTTTTACATCATTCTTAGATTGAATTAGAACATTAGTCTTGATCCAATACATGTCAACAGAAGCAAAGTGCAATTACAAATTATCTCTCACCAACCAATAATACAATATTTGAGATTCAAAATATTATAAAATCATGCTCAAATATATCTCACTGTGAATAGATATTAAATTCAATAATATAAATTCAATAAACCATGTGTTTATTGGCTCAAAGTTGGCTAATAGGGGTTTATGATGGAAAGGGTTAACTTGAAATGCTCAAACGTTGATCCTAAGTTGACATTCATCATATTCAAGTATATCCGCCATCTTACCACAAATCATGTAATAATATGCTCAAAAGTAGTGCCAATTCAACAGATCAATGAACACTTATTATAATTTACTGTATTTGTAGGCTCTCAATTTTCTCCAAACTCACATGAATTCTTAAGTAAAATAGTTCTCTAGCTACATGTGTCAAACCACTATCTTACCACAAAACTTGGATGAGTGCATTAGGCTATGAATGCTTCAGGAAAAATGATTATGGTGGGTTTGGTGAATTCACAAAGATGGCTATTAATGAGAATGATTACACATGTGAAAATAATGCACGTGTGATGCAAATTAAAAAAGAAATTGACACATGAAAATATGCCACAGAGTTCCCAACAAGCATTTGAAATACTGAATTTGCACCACCACCCCCCAACTTAAATGAAACATTATTGTTCTTAATGTTTAAGAATCAAAATTGAATGGGAAGTAACTGAAAATAGTAGAATATAGCTGATGTGTAATATGGGTAGCTTGCTAAGCACTAAAGATAGTAACCTGAAATGACAAAATAAAACTAACTTACAAACAAAGACAAATAAAATAACAGCAAACAAAAAGGAAAAGAAACAAAATAATAGAAAATAAAAATAAAACAAAACAGAACAAATAAAGAAAAACATACCTAAGTAGTGTGGTCAAGGTTGATAGGCTGAATCCACAAGTGGAATGTCTTCCACTTCTGGAACTTGCCTATCAATTAATATTTTAAGGCGTTGACCATTTATTTTAAAGATCCGACCATCCTCAAGATCTTCTATTTCTACCACCTCATTTGCAAAAGCATTCTTCACTACAAAAGGGCCAATTCACCTAGACTAAAGTTTTCATGTGTGCTTATGGAGTCTAGAATCATATAAGAACACTCGATCATTAAACTTAAACATTTTTCTCAAAATATTTTTTATTATGAAATTCTTTCATTTTAGCCTTATAGATTCTAGAGTTCTTATAAGTATCATTTCTTAACTCTTCTAACTCGGTCAACTGAAATTTTCTAAACTTACCTGCTTCTCTCATGTTAAAATTGAAATGCTTGATGGCTCGATAAATGTTCATCATGCAACGTTGAAAAGTAACAGGTGCATTACACAATCCAAATGACATTCTATGAAAAGCACAAGTACCAAAAGAACAAGTGAAAGTAGCTTTATCCTGGTCTTCTAATGCAATTTCAATTTAATAATAACTAGAATAACCATCTAAGAAACAATAAAAACGATGACCAGTCATACGCTCAAGAATTTGATCAATAAAAGGAAGAGGAAAATTTATGTGAACCCCAATTGACTCGCTTTGAGACCCAACACCAATATTGGAAAAACAAATACAAGAAAGCCAATATCATGTATATTGGATGGAGGAATCTAGTCCTATTGAGATCCTGTTTCAAGAACCTAGATTATATAAAAATCTAGACCCGTTGAAGAACCCATCTCGAGAACCTGGATTACAAGGAGGAACGCCACAAAGGTTATGATTTATTTTTGATAAGTTCAAACGTTCAATCAAGAACAAAAGGAAAAAAACTCAACTCACAATGAATAAAATTCATCAATTTTCATATATTATCTAAACATCTCAAATAAGGCTACAAGTGGTTTAAATAACAATCCCCCAAAATCCTAAGTGAGCTGCGGTACTGTAGCACGAACAGTGCCGCACTATAGTAACTTCTAAAACCCTAGTTCACATAAAATTATAACTTTCCAAATAAGCCCTTCGCTAAAATATAAGATCTTTCCAAAAATCCTAGTTCATTAAAAATAAGACATATGTGTGGACTGATATCCTCAAGCCCACTTATTTTAAACTAATAAAATAAGCTCTTTTAATGAAATAAATAAGTCCAAGGTCTTCAATAACAATAGGTCCAAGCCGTGTCTTCCGTAACGTATCACATGGATGAAAACTGAATCTCCTCCTCTCAAGCCCATCTTGAATGTTGGGCTCTTGCTAAACGCATCTCAAGTGGTTTGCAGCCCCATCCATGCATAACTTCCTTAATCTTTCTAGCTCTTGATCTTGTAATTGCCTCATCTGAAACTTACAAAGGATCTTTACAACTTGGTCCACCTTGGGGCGCATCAAAAATGGTCTTTCTGGGTGGCAGCATTCAATTTTCTGTAATCAATACACATCCGCTACACAGCCACAAGTTTTGTAGGGACTAACTCTCCCAGGTCATTTTCACAACAATAATACCTGACTTTTTGGGAACAACCTGCGTAGGACTTATCCATTTACTATCAGCAATAGGATATATGAATCCAGCATCTAAAAGTTTCAACACTTCATTTTTCACCACTTCTTTCATAGTAGGATTAAGCCTACATTGGGGGTCTATACGAGGAATAGTTCCTTCTTCCAAATTAATTTTATAAGAATAGACTAGGGGACTAACACCTTTTATATCAGCAATGCTCCAACCTAAGGCTGACTTATGCTCACTTAGGGTCTGAATTAATTTCTTACCTTGAGATTCAGACAATTCAAATGAGATAATGTAATATCCACTCCTTCTCTCTTCTTCTTCTTTATGAACCTTGATCCACGTGTCAAAATTTGGTGTATGTGCTAAACCTTGTTCTACGTATCGAGAGTCAGTCTATCTGACGAGCCTCGATCTACATGTTGAATCTTATCTTACATGTTGTATCTCGATGGCGTGTTCTGAAAGTTATCCTGCGGATTTCAAAGTAAGATAGATATTTTAAAGTTTAAGGATATGTTAAATATCATGGAAATATCTATAGGAGATATTTCCAGTGTTATTAGATATGCTTGCTTTTAAAGTAGCACAATTATAATATTTTAGTGGGCTCTGAAAATATTATAATTGTGAATAATTATTTAGATTAAATATTTTAGTTGTTTTAAGATATTAAGATGTTTGACTTTACGTTGAAAACTCTTATTTAATTTAAGTAGTTTTATTACTCTTTGAGTAATTAACGATACTTTATCATTTTATATAATGATGAAGAAATATTATTTTATAAACTTTAGTTTATAAAATAATATTCTATCTTAATTCCTCTCAGTGTTCTATTTGAGTATTTTAGTAATTTAAATGATTTTATGCACTTTGATTAATTAATGATACTTTATCATTTTATATAATGATGAAGAAAATATTATTTTATAAACCTTAGTTTATAAAATAATATTCTATCTTAATTTCCCTTAGTGTTGTATTTAAGTGTTTTATTAATTTAAATGGTTTTACCCTCTCTGAGTGATTTAACGATACTTTATCATTTTATATAATAATGAAGAAATATTATTTTATAAACCTTAGTTTGTAAAATAATATTCTATTTTAATTCCTCTCAGTGTTGTATTTAAGTGTTTTATTAATTTAAATGATTTTATCATCTCTGATTAATTAACGGTACTTTATTATTTTAAATAATGAGTAAGAAATATTATTTTATAAACTTCAGTTTATAAAATAATATTCTACCTTAATTCCTCTTAGTGTTTTATTAAAGTGTTTTATTTAAAATAAAACAGTTACGCATTTTCAAATCGGTGTTTTAACTCATCGATGGATCGTTTGAGGATCCCGAAGTGTAGGATTGAAGATAAATACCAAGGCCCCTACCCTTTTCCTTTCACTTTTTCCTTTTTCCTTTTTCTTCTTTCTCTTTCCTCTCCTTCTCTTCATGCCTGACGTGAACTGCCTTCCTTCATGTCCGTTCAATTGAAGCTCCAGCCGGCGCCACCTTCGGCCGCCGTGCCTCACCTTCTATACCGACATGATCTCCTCCCTCCGACGAACACTACCTCACCGATGGTGAGCTACACCGGCCACCGAGTCTCTCTCTTTCTCCCTCCAAAGAAATGGGTCTTAATGCTTTTTCCTCCTCTTTGGACCACCATACACAGCCGAAACGACCACTAAGCACCACCATTGGAACCACCATGTCAAGGGCTTCCTCCCCATGTCCTTCTTTATCCCTAACTCTCCCTCTTTCTCCGATGGGTCTCCACACACACATTCGGTTGCACCACCATGCGCCACCATACACGGCCACCCATGGTGTTTCACCACCACCACCTTGTTCCTCTCATCACCATGAACTTTCCCAAGAAATTCCATGGCCAATGGAGCTATGTAGAGCTCTCACTCTCCAAGGCTAAAAATGGCTTCAAATGGCCGATCCGCCGCCGTGAGCTGCCGTATGGCCACCACCTCGCCACCACAGCTCCATCACATGTTCATCTACCTTTCCCTAGCTTGCCATGAAGTTCTATGGCTTTCATCCACCTCAAGCAAACACCCACCATTCGGATTTACTGTTCACGGCATGACGCCGCCGTGCTCCGCCACCTTTGACCACCACGAGGCCACTGTGAGCCTTCCAAGGCCACGCCTAGCTATTCTCAAGCCCAAACTACCACTTTACGTGGTGGACAGCCACTGTACGCGGTGTTACCGCTAAGTACGTTTCTCCGACGCATGATCGTGACGAGCAGCGAGCAACGCACGGGTTATCCCGTCAATGGTATACCCTTTATCCCTAGTTATTTACGTTTAAAGTAGTTAGTTGGTTGGTTTGTGGATTGTGTAGTTAGTATTTGTGGAGTTCGCTGTGTAGTTGTGAAGTGAAGTGTAGTTGTGAAGTGTTGGGCTTGATTGTGTAGTATTGTGGACTGTTGTGAGGTATGGGCGTGAGATGGATGCCGTAGTTGTGATACAGCGTGTAGTGTGAAGAGAGTACGCATGGAACGTACTTTGTGTATTGCAGTGACGCGTTGTGTGACGTGCGCTGTAATGATGTGTGGCGTAGAAGGAAGGGAGTACACGTGGAGTGTACTCTGTGTTGTATAGCGATGCACCGTGTGATGTGCATCGTGATGATGAGTGTTGTAGCGAAGAGAGTATGCATGGCGCGTACTCCATGTCTCGTAGCGATGCACCGTGAGACGTGTATTGTAGCGATGTGTGTTGTAGTGTGGATGGAAGAGAATTCGCGTGAGTGTACTCTGTACTAGGTCATGATACACCAGATGGCATGTCACGAAGGGTTGGATGGCGTAGCAGCGAAGTGTGGAGCATATGGTGTAGTGTTGAGAAACTGTATAATAGTGTCCCGAAGCAATGGTGATGTGGCTATAGTCCAAGGTAACGGGTATTGCCTTGAGGCTAACTTATGGCTGAAGGTTTGTGTGAAGCGGTGGAAAAGTATCAGAGCGTGCAGCGGAAGCATGATGGGCATCGTTCTATTATTCAGGAATGTGCCCTAAGCTGCATAATGTGACAGAGGAGCATTTCTGGATGCAGTCCTTTTGTCAAGTGGCGGGAACTGTGTGACAGTGTCCCGAAGCAGTGGTGATATGGCTTATAGTCCGGGGTGATGGGTGTCACCTTGTGGTTGACTATGGTTAAGAGTATATGGAACTGGTGAAAAGGTATCAGAGAGTGCAGCAAAAGCACGATGGGCCCCATATTGTAACTCAAGAATCTGTCTTGAGCTGCATAATGTGACAGAGGCACATTTGTGGATGAAGTCCTCTTGTCAAATGGCGGGAACTGTGTAACAGTGTCTCGAAGTAGAAGTGATGTGGCCTGTAGTCCAAGGTAACAGGTATTGCCTTGAGACTAACTTGTGACTGAGAGTATAAGGAAGCGATGGAGAAGTATCAGAGCATGCAGTGGAAGCATGATGGGTATGGTGACGTGACTCGAGCTTAGTCTTGAGCTGCGTGACGTAACAGAGGTGCAATTGTGGATGCAATCCTCTCTTATTAAGTGTTGGGATGAACTTATAAAGAGCCGGAAAGTATGAAGAGTCCTATCGACCGGGTCTTAACAAGTTGGTATTGGAGTTTGGAGCTTGTTTATACAAACAGGCGTTTATTGGAATTATAAGTTGCTCTTAGGTGATAATAAGGGGGATGAGATACATATAGAAATGGAAAAGAAGACGAAAGTTTTTTTGTGTAAAAAGGAAAATGAAACGTAAGTTTTCAAGTATAAATACGTAGCAGCCTTCCTTGGCAGTCCCTTTTTATGCACCCAAAATATGTACGTGTATGCATATGAATGGATGCTATAAGTGGTACGTATTGTATGTATGTTTATGAAAGGAAATGAAATGAAGCTTTAAAAGACATTAGAACTGTTAAGGACTGTAATGATTGTTAAAGAAAGAAAATCATTTTTTCATTTTAAAAAAACTTCTCTTAAAGCAACTTTTATGAAAAATAAAGAAAACTATGCTTTAAACGACACGAATAAAAGTAAATGATTGTAAAGAAATAAACGGATTGAATGTATGATGTATGAAAATACGTAAGGGCCACATGGACTGGACTGGAAATGATATCAAAGAAATGGGCAGATTGCAATGCCGGGTAAGTAGTACTGGTAGTACACCTAGTGCTGCACCTTGACTGAATGGATTCATAACCCGCGGCCACGGGCGGAATCAGGTTCAAAAGACCGCTAACCCCAGCGCACGGGGCGTAACAGTGTGCAATGGCCAATGAAAGTGATATGAATGAATGAATGCATGTTAAGAATAGATGCATGTATGTATGTATGAAAGGACTGAATGCATGAATGTACGTAAGTAAGAAAAGATGGTTTAATGAACGTATGTATGCATGAATGTACAAAGAACTATAAATGCATAAAAAGATTCTTTAAGAGATGAAAGCAGCAATGCGTGGGAAGCTGTTTTAAAGAAGAAATCATGTTTTAAATAAAAACCCCACCTCGAAACCTTTTCAAATGAAGAGAAAGACATATGCATGCTATGTAAAATATGCATGTATGGAATGATGACTGCATGACTGGAAAGCTATATTATTATATTTTGACTGTATGAAGTAATGCTTATGAGTCATCGACTCATTTTAGTTTTTATGTGTGGTCTCCCAGGCACAATATGAGCATGACAGGTCAGGACAGGCACAGCCCAAGGGGAGGAGCACGAAGGCCTAGGCAAGATGTTTCATATTAAAAGCTTTAATTATGAAATGTAATGTTTTTCGCTGAAAGCTTTAATTAAGAAAAATGAAATTTTATTTATGACATAGAGTCTTTTGTATCTTGGTATGAATGGAAAAGAAATTTAAAAGGAATCGTAATTCCTGTCGATTTTTATAAAAAATCGATATGACAAAGGACCCACCACAAGGACGGGCGTTACAGATAATAACTGAAAAAGTATCACCTAGACCAAGGAAAACATGTTTTAAACCCTTATATAGACCCACTCATTTCGTATTATATTGTTGTTAGGTGGTCTAGGACAAAGAGAGCAAGTTCCATTAACCATGAGAGCATCAAATTCCTATTGTATTGCAACTTGCCAACGAGAATCAGTGGCTGGAATATAGTTTGAAATCAGGGAATGTTCGAGGTTTGAGAGAACCCATTTGAGATCTGGTTACCATAGGATGAGTGGTGGTGAAGATACTTGGCACAGAACTTCGTCGCCATCATAAACACCAAAGAATGAAGTGGATGAATCAAGATCAGGATATGTAGCGTGTAATCAAAGTTCGGCCAACGACCACGGCCACGGCGAGAGAGAGACGGCAGCAAAATTTCATGGAGGGAGGCTAGGGTTTCTTGTCCCTAACCATTAAGAAGTAGTTTGGGTGGGCATGGCTGAGAGCCATCAACAATGCCCAAGAGATCACTGCTATAGCATAGGAAGGAATTGAGACAACCACATAAGATAGTTGGTACCCTCTAGTTTCACAAATATGACTTGAGTGAAGTTGGGGAAAGTGAGCGTGGAAGATAGAACAGAGGAAGGGTTGGGTGGAATAATGGTGGAAGTATTGGAGGTCATGAGAAAAGGAATCAAAAGGCATAAGCCAGGGGCTCTAGATACCATGAAAGAGTTTGTAAAACAAGAGGTGATCAATAATGATCAACCCGTAGGATATATCTTGTATTTATAATAGTAAAGTACACTTGAGTTTGGATTATACAGATAAAGATAAACATTAAAGATAAAGGATAAGTACAATAGAATATGATCTCATATAGACTCCAATTCAAATGTAGCTTTGGATGAGAATTTATCTTCAAAATAGCAACAGCAGAGTCCACAAAAGCAGGGTCCTCGTCTTCAAATAATCTCGGGATATACTCAGAATTAGGTTGGTTAACATTTTGAACCTATGAACACGATCTAATTCAAACCAATTGGGTATGTGGTCAGGATAAGCTGTTGTTCCATGAGTGACAGTGGCTCTTTGATATAACTAACACCAGATGGAGTTTGCCACAAAACGGTCTAGATCCACATCAATAATGTATGTTATATATCAATCAGCGCTGTCGCAAATATAGTTTTTCTTTTTTGAATAGATTTTCACAACCTCGGTATCTACTTTGTATTTTGATCTAGGGAGTAAAAGAGGAAGTGACTTTGCTTGATTGATGCTTTGACTCGACTAAGAGAATCAAACCATTTGCAAAGAAAAGATGGGACCAAAGGTACTGTGTCTACTCATTTTAATACTGTGATGTTTCCACTAGTTTCTTTTTTCTTCAATAACTCGAAAAGAAGTTCTGCTCGTACCATGAATAGGAAGGGAGGGAGTGAATTGCCTGGTCAAAAACCTTTGAAATAATTAAGAAAAAGGAAAAAAAAAAATTGTAAGTCATCGTTGAGAACTAACGAAGCTGGTGCGGAAATTTACCGAGAGATCACGTAGGTCCAAGTTTGACTGAAAACTAAGCTGTAAAAGGTTCCATTTAATGCGGTTAATTACCTTTTTCATGTCGATTTTGAGAGTCATCAGCATCCCATTCCCTCATGTTTTAGTTAAGTAGAATAATTCATGTGACAGGGCAAAGTTGTCTTAGACGAGCCTTCCTCTCATAAAGACATGAAAAGAGACTTTTCAGAAGGGACAAAGGTTTGTCTCAGTATATTACATTGCAAGTAATGATGGGTCAGAAGTGTGAGACTTCCGTCTGTCCCTTAGTTTTGAGAGCGAAGTGGTTGTGCTTGGGCTGCCTTGCCAAACTACCTCCGCGGGAAAAGTTGACGGAACAACACAACTTCGATAGTGATAGAAAATGCCCATCCAGATTTAAACCTGAGCAGAGAGGCATAACAGGCAAACAGGATAAAGTAATTTTGACAGAGACTCGGTCCATGTACACAGGTGACAGGCCCGTGTATTTAGCATTTTCGAAGTAAATAACCATGTCAGTCAGTCTTTGAAAGCATACAATGGATATACATTAAAAAAAAACTTGGTCATTAGAAAGTATGGAGGTCTTAAGCTGATATTCTAGTTCTGCCCCTGAGATTTCCGATTCCTCAAAAGCGCACAAATAAGGAGAAAACAAGCAGTTTCTTTTTTGTTTGTTGAGAAGAGGAGGGGGGAGGGGGAGGGGGAGGAATTAGCTACCTATTTATCCTCAACATTGGTTGGCTACAATTAGGAAATCCAAAATCAATTATTTTGCTTCAAGCCAAGTTGTAAACAGCAATGAAAGGCACCAACACACTCCCCATCCATAGTTTCCCATCCTTTTCCTCCACTTCACTTACTGCCTTGACAACCTTCCCCTGACTGTCCTCCAATATCTGCAAAAGCCTACCTTCTGGGCTGTACTTGACAACAACTGCATGGGGCCAGCCCCCAATGTGTAGCATGAACTGAATTTTCGCAGAAATTGGGAGCTTGAAAATAAATTTCCTAATCTTTGGGTACAATGCGCATAAATGAGTATATAAGGATCGTCGACAGTGGATTGCCACCCAAAAGTCACCATTTTCAGTAGTCCTGACATTGTCGGGGAATCCAGGTAGGATTGCTAGTACCTCTGTAGCCCCTGCCTT
The DNA here is from genome assembly GCF_018687715.1 of Carya illinoinensis. Lineage (NCBI taxonomy): Eukaryota > Viridiplantae > Streptophyta > Magnoliopsida > Fagales > Juglandaceae > Carya > Carya illinoinensis. Next base: position 22,743,499 of record NC_056765.1, read on the forward strand.
CTCGCCTTTCAACCAATACTTACGTAATCTGCATAATCAAGATTTTTTGAGACTTTATTAATAGCTAAAAGAAAACAGCATTTGTTTCTGATAACAATGACTTTAATTGAATAGACCTATTTCAAGCACAAACATGGACTCCACAGTCCTCTCATTGGCAATAATATCAATTGCAGATCATATGACAGCAAATTACTCTGGAATCACTCAGTTCTATCAATATATCATAAAGGTACTCTTGTCAAATTATGTATGTTTATATATAATATAACATTGCATATATACATACATACATATATGTATATATACAATGTGCTTCTCATGAATCTTTGGTCCCAATGTCAAGGAAAAAGAAGGGTACTTGGGAATACATTTTTGGAGAACGTCTCTCTTGCAACTTCCCTATCAAAACTTTCTCTAGGAGTTAAAGATGAAGTCACTTCAATGTATAGCAAAGTAGTCAGGCACATTCTTTGTTTTCTTTTTTTATCCTTTTTGTTTTACCCAAGTTTACCAAAGTAGTCTCATGATCACCCAAAACTAGCAAATTGACTACTAGAAATTACTAGAAGTCCTTCACCTTCCATATGAAATACAAACCTAATATGCTTGTGACTACTAGCAAGCAAGACAAACAAGACAATGTGATAAATAAGAGTTGAGCAACAGGAGGGTCTTCAGTGGTTTGAGCAAACTTATGATTAAGAAAGTTAGGTCACCTGCCAATGGATCCTTCACAAAAGACAAAGAAGGAACCATCCTTGCTTAAGGACAACCCATTTGGAAATTGGAGATTCCTCACAAGGACAGTGGTTTCCTTGGTTATTGGATTGTATTTCAGAACTCTACCAGTACTCTCTGAAGAAAAAACCAACTGCATGAAGTTCCTGCATGCAATAACCATGTTAAAACTTATGCATAGCGGTTTTCTTCTGTTTGAACAAAAAAGGGAAAGTAAAAGCAAGAAAATAAAAGCCTGGTGGTCAATAAGAAAAGCAGCAGAAAACACCAAGAAGTTCTCCATAAAATAATAAGTGGGAGAGATCTATCAGGGGCCACCCTAAGAACTGGAAAGACTCTTGAATGATAAAAACCAATGAGTTTACGGATCAAGACAATCTTGGGAATTATAGATTTTTTTTAGTCCAGAAATTAAGTGTCTGAGGGTTCTGAAAGCAGTTGGGAATTATAAGAAAAACAACTTGTGGCAAAAGTTTCAGTGTGCACTGTGGAAAGAATTCGTGAAAATACACAGGAAAAAAAAGAAGAAAAAAAGGCATAAAAATACTGAGGATTCAGACATTCATGGATATTTAAATTATCTCGAAAAATCAGAGTAGTTAATGAAACAGAAAAAATCAGCAGCTTTTGTTTACATTTATAAGATATATTTAACAATTCAGGTTTGACATATAATTGTTCACAAATGATAGCATATTCTAGGAATAATTTGAAAAATGTGTGATATTAATAAGTAATAAATCATTCCATTCTAATGTTATAGATATATTAGAGTTTAATCTATTTATCAGAAATTCATACAATTTGGTAAATGTGAGTAAAGTTTAAGACATGGTCACTTTTGTCCATACACCTTATGCTAGCAAAATTTTACTGTTTGGGAGGAAAGAGAGCAGGTTATAAAGAGGGGCGTGGGGGGATGTTGAGGGAAGGAGTGACATGGAGGGCATGGAAAATTGTATTCCTAACTTGTGTCAGTATAAGCATAATTTTCCTACCAGATCCGATATGTACCTTAAATTTTCAAACAGTAACATACACCAAGGGGCCGCATACATAAAATTTATCTCATCCATTATTATAGGTCATATTAAATATTAAAGGGTGTTCTGTATTCTGTTGTCAACTGTATCAGAAATGAAGCACTTCAGCAGTGGTTCGGACATCATAACTATCTATATAAGGGATCTCTTCAGCATTTCCAATTGCATGTAACAAGTTTGCTTGCATCAAGCATCAACTTTGAAAAAAGAAAAACTATGTTACCAGCATAAAAGGAATAGTGTACCTCCTCTGGTACTTGGCGCTGCTATCTGTAAAATAAACATTCCCTTTATCATCAATGTCAAGATCGTTGGTAAACCTCAATGGCACCCCTTCTGCCTCAGATGTTAGTGATGTTGCCAAGCCACCTTCTGGTCCTACCTTCATTAACCCAAAGTATGCATCTGCAATGTATAAATCACCTGTTTTCTTGTCAAAACGAAGCCCCAAAGGCCTGCCACATATGTGCTCATTCTTCAAGTAACTCAAAGGTGATGGTTTTGGATTACATAGTTCTGACCTGGAAGCCACATGGTAGATGAAAAAAGCAAAACATATCAAAAGGTGTTATTGCCCAGAAAAACAACCAAAAACGCAACCTTTTTTTATAAGTAAGATATATGTTTTTTAGGGAAAAATGAAGTACACAGTGTTTATACAAGATATGAACCGTAACAGAAAAAAGGTAAAAGATTAAGCATGTTGTAGAAACTAAAGATGGAAAAAGAAAACTGTGAACAACCTTTCAGGAAAAAAGGGTGCTTAGAAAGAATGTCAAAAGGCCCATTGCTCACTTCTCACAACCTTCAAACTGCATTTGGCTACTTTCTCTCTAGAATCATTTTCCACAATAATGCACAATTATGACTACCAAACAAGCATTTCCAACATGTGAAGAAATCTACCAGTCATGAGCCATGACCCAATCTATCCCAAAAAGACAGAAGATAATCTTCCATAAATTCTCTAAGAATCTTGGCATAAGAGAATATTTCAATGGGGTAATCAGAACATTTTAAACTTGTTGGGAGGTGGTGAGAGAGGATGTCATGCAGGTTTTCCACGAATTTTTCACTTTTGGCAAATTTGAGAAAAGCTTAAATGCTACTTTTATTGCACTTGTCCCTAAAAAGGCTAGTGCAATAGAGGTACAAGATTTCAGGCCGATTAGTCTTGTGGGCAGCATGTACAAGATACTCTCAAAAGTTCTTGCTAATAGGATGAGCACAGTCATGGATAAGATTATCTCTAAATCTCAAAATGCCCTTGTGAGAGGGAGACAAATTTTGGACTTGGTCCTTATAGCTAACGAATGCTTGGACAACAGGATCAAGTTGAGAGTACTAGGTATTTTATGCAAACTAGACATGTAAAAAGCCTATGATCATGTTAATTGGGATTTTCTGATATATATATATATATATGTTGAGTAGATGTGGTTTTGGGAAAGGATGGAGGAAGTGGATGAGGCATTGCGTGTCAATGGCTAGCTTCTCAGAGACTACGACAAGGTGATCCATTATCACCCCTCTTATTTGTCCTAGTAATGGAGGTTCTAAGTAGAATGGTGTCAATTGCAGTAGAGGGTGGATTTTTTTCAGGATTTTCAGTGGGAAATACCTACGGCTCCACCATTATTTCTCACATTTTGTTTGCAGATGACACATTGCTATTTTGTGAGGCAAATGCAGGACATATCCAATCTTTGAAGGCTATCTTACTTTGTTTCGAAGCGGTATCCAGGTTGAAGATTAATCTTGCTAAGACAGAGATGGTCGAGGTTGGTGATGTAAGCAATATCAGGGAGTTGGTAACATTTTGGGTTTTGTGGTTTCTTTGTTGCCGTTGAAGTACCTTGGTCTTCCGCCGGGGGCTTCTTTCAAAGCTAAGACTATTTGGGAGGAGGTGTTGGAGAAATTAGAGCGTAGGTTGGCCGGGTGGAGAATGTTGTATTTATCTTAAGCGGGGCAGATCACACTTATCAAGAGTACTTTATCCAACCTTCCCACATACTACTTGTCTTTTTTTCCCCTCCCCGCTAAAATTGCATCCAAAATAGAGAAACTACAACGTGATTTTCTATAGAGTGGACTAGGAGATGAGTTTAAATCTCACCTAGTGGGATATGGTGTGGGGCTATGGAAGGTATATACGGAAAGGTTGGTGCTCTTGTGCTAGTAATACTCGGCTGTGTTTGGGGAATGGTAGTAGGATTAGCTTTTGGCAGGATGTGTGGGTGGGAGACACGGCCTTGAAGGATGCTTATCCCACTATTTTCATAATTGCAAGGGAAAAATAAGTTATGGTGGCTGACTTGCGAGTATTCACTCAAGGCTTACAGGAGTGGACACTCGAGATGCACATGATTGGGAAGTGACTGTTCTGATGGAATTTCTTGTTGTATAACACTTCTACTCAATTACCATGCAACATAGGCACAATTTTCCTTTGAAGAACATATGAAAGAGTAAAGCACCTACCAAGGCAGCATTCTTTGTCTTGACAGCAGCTCTAGGGAAGATTATGACCATTAATAATCTTAGAAGACGTGGCCTTGTAATTACGGACTGGTGTTGTTTGTGCAAAAATAGTGGTGAAACGACAGACCATCTACTCTTACATTGTGAGTTTGCTCGGGATATCTAGAATTACTTCTTTAGCAGAATGGGAATAGCATGGGTGATGCCAGGAAGGGTGGTTGAACTACTAGCATGCTGGAGAGGGATCACCAAGACACCAGAAATTGCAACTGTGTGGAAAATAGCTCCTAAATTTATTCTTTGGTATATTTGAAGTGAAAGAAACAAGAGAAATTTTGAGGATCATGAACGGTCCATGGAAGAGTTTAGGAGTTTTTTCTGGAAGACTTTATTTTTATGGGTCATTGCTTTAGATTTAAATGGTCTCAGTTTCCATGATTTCCTTGTAACTGTTTCTAGTTCTTAAATAGGTGTATTCACATGTATACTTCCAGTATACTTGGGCTATGCCTATCTTTATATCAATAAAATAACTTATTACTTATCAAAATAAAATAAAATTAATGGTAAATACCAGCATGGCAACACCTAGAAACAATGTGCTGATGGATGAAACAGCATGCTAAAGAATTCAAACTTGCAAACAACCAAAACTTCAAATGAGTATTCACCAATAAGTAAATCCATTCAAAATCCAAACCAATTGCATCCTGAAGATGACTGTGGAACTTTTATATAAAAACATCTGTTTAAGAGTGATTAACAAAATTTATATAACTCATTTTGATATTTCAATAAACATTGTATTTCACACTCTGTCTATATGAACTTTCTTTGGTACCACTATAACTAATAATATTCCTCTCAGTCCCCCCCCCCCCCAACCTCCCTCGCCCCTCCGGCACATGAGGCCCATATCCTCTCAGGAAAATAAATTTATGATTAACCAGCATGCATGTGTATCAACGATGGGGATTCAAATAAGTCATCGTGCTTCCCGTTTCACAATTCCTCAACAGAAGAATTTCCCTTTTCCACATGCTAGCGCTTTTATACCTTCCATTTTTACTTCCTTTTCTCAAATCCAAACCGAGGGGGTTTCCTAGTCAAAGGCTCCCATTAGATGGTTTTAAACGGTCAAAGGTTTCCATTTATAACGATCCACGAAGCATGCCAGCCACATCTGCACTATAATTCTAGAAAAACTAGTTAATTTGAAACTTTATTAAAATGTCAAGTTTCACCTAATTCTAGTCAATATCACATGGATACTTTTATATATTACCAACGCTAATATGGGTTATTTATATTCTAAATGTGGGATCACTGGTGTTAGAAACTCCCTCCCTTAAATTCCCAGCATCTTCGTCAAGGACATGTCACGTAGGCTCAAACTTAACATGCCTGGCCTTAGATGGCTTTAGAGAGTCGGGACCATATGTAACAATCTATTAAAAAGAAAGAAAAAAGAGCCCCATGCTGCATTGCTATATAACTCATTTTCCCGATATGGGATTGGGATGTTATACCATTATTTCCTTACCGTCTTTAAAGTCCAAAAACTAGACGCGGAGACGTCGAACCAAAGACAAGCATATCAGCAATAACTCACCTATTCGGTGAAGTGTAAGCGAAATCGGTCCAGGACTGACCGTTCCAGAACAGGACTCGCCCATCAGCGACACCGGTATAAGGTCCACGGCCAAGGGGGTCAAACACTATGCTTTCGGGGCCCTGGATTTGGTTGAGGAACTTGATTTCGGATTTCTGCAGCAAGTTCTGGGTGTCTCTGTCGGTAGGGACCTGGGACCAAGCTGGCATCTCGACGGCGTATGCTTCGAAGTCGGGGAACTCCGAGATTGCACTGTGCTTTAAAGGGTCAATTCCACAGTAGAAGGCTAGGATGAGAAATGCGAGCCCAGCAAAAGTCCCGGTCGGTGACATAACGGTGCGTCTGAAGTTTTTCCAGCGACAGAGCTCGAGAGCGAAACAGAGACAGAAGCTGAGAGTGTTGGTCTGAGCAACGTTTTACACACTGTTAACCAATAAGTACGCACTCCCAAAATGGGTCTGCAATTGGTTTGTGGTTAGGGGTTAGAAGATGGTTAGGTAAAAGGCGGTTAGGTGAGAAGGCATTCCTGCACAGTGGTAGCTAAGAAACGTTCCTTTCGAACGATCAAGTTGGTTACCCTTTTATTTTTTTTCTTTTTTTTTTTTCGATCGCGTTGGTTTGACTTCCCAGAGTACGTATATTGTAAAATATTGTATAAAAAAAAAATTAACAAAAGTCAATTCATAAATATGATTTTCTAAATATGATTTATAAAATTATTTTTAATACAAAGTAAGTTTAATGAATCAATTATGTTGTTTTGTATGTTTATTGTTGTGTAATTATTTTGAATAAGGTTAGATAAAATCATAGTTGTGCATACTCTCATTTAAAAAAAAAAATTATTTTATAATTATAAATATCATTTCTAAATTATTTTGTATATGCAGAACTCATCTTTTTTCTTTATTTTCAAATCTTGAACTTTTCTTGATAATTTAAACATGGGAGGGAGGTTTTTACTTGCTTAGGAGGAATTAAGTTTAAAAAATAAGAAAAATTCTAAACATAAGCCTACACACCATACACCATATTTTATTTAATTTTTTTAATTTTTTTTCTTTTATCAAATATTTAATATATAGATAATGAATAAAAAAAATTAATTTAGGGTCTTATTACTAGATATAGGGCATGTTTAGGGTTATTGTATAAGTCTTAAAAAGTGTTTAAATAATTTTAAAAACTCTTTAATAGAAAAATTAATTTGTTTGGGTGTTATATATTAAAGTACTTTTCATCTCAAATAAGTTAAAAAGTAAGTTTAAGAAAAAGTATTATTTTGATATTTTTCCTTAAATGTGTTTTTTTGAATAATGCAAAACCTAATTTAAATGTTAAAAAGACTGTCAATGGATAAAAATACATATACAACTTTCAGATAATTACAATTTTCTAACTTTTAAAAATATGGTCATAATCTTTAAAATACAAATAATTGTCATTTCTCCCTCATAAATAAATTTTTTTAATTTGTTTCCAAACAAATATAATATGTTTTAAAATGTTTTAAATATATGGTTATCAAATAGTAAATAACTTTTTAATAGTACAACTTTTTACTTAAATTATAAGCTATAAGATCTAAAAATATAAGTTAGAATTCTCATTGCAATCCCAAATATACTAATAGTCTTAGGGTGCACAAACATCGCGTATTTCCTTTAAAAAAATAAATAAATCTGAAACTCATATAGAAAAATTATTTTTTAATAGTATACTCCATTATTTTTCAAAAGGCATGCACGAAATTTGCACATCCTAAAATTTTACATAACATTATTCAATAAAAAAAATATTTGGAAATATTTGAGAGTTTTGGAAATTTGTTTGAGATTGGTTTAAAAAATGAGAAAAAATATTTTGAATAAAAATATTTTTAAAATAAGTATTATAATAGAGTTTGTGAAAGTTGATATATAGTTGAAAGGTTGTTTGAAAACAATTTTTGTTTTTGAGTTTTTAAAAGTTGTAGCGTTTTTTGAATTTAAGTAATTATTAGATGAAAGTCTGAAAATTTTATAAAAAATTTTTGTATTTGATTAATGTTTGGGAATGAAGTTATGAAAAATGTTGAAAATGTTTTAAAACACCTTGATTTCCAAACATGCCCTTAGTGTCTATTATAGTGCACATTTTGTGCATCCAAGAGGACTTTTTAATTTCTTGTTTTTTATTCTTTTAATTTTGATCAAATTATTGCTTCTTTCACTAATTGACTCTTGGGCCTCGTTTGTTTTTAAACATTATCTTATCTCATCTAATTTTTATAATTTTTTCAAATTTTAAAATAAAAATTATATTAAAAAATTATATTCCAACAATATTTTAATTTTATAATATTTTTATTTAACTTTTATCTCAACTGATCTTATCTCAACTCAATATCCAAATCAGATTTTACAATAGCATGTTAAAAGGTCTCATTGTAAGAATGACAATGAATGGGTTCTACATATCATGTAAAAATAAAAAAAAATATTGAAAATTAAAAATTAATAGAAAAAGTTATACTTTTTATCAAGCGCGCCTACACCTATATTATGTAACTTGGGCAATTATTAGGTCTTTGTGAGTACCACATCAAAGCAAGAGAAGATAACCCTCCTCCCTTTGAGGACAAAAGGCTATTGATGAGAAGATGGTTGAGCGAGCAAAGTGCAGCTAGTTAAGAGAATGGTGAGCGGCAATATGTAGAAAGTCTGATGGAGACTGTTTAGCACCAGCCAATAAAGAACTTTTCACCCTACACCAGGTGGGCAAGTGATGTGCTAACCATACTAGGGAAAGCAACAGGCAAAGACAAGCTCAAAACATACATTGAGATCTCTCTTAGATGATACAAAGGTGCTTAGAAAGCAACAAGGGTCATTCATAGAGGCCTATACTCCACAAAAGATATCACATCTTGAGTGAGCCTGCAGATTAAGGACATGCAAACCATATCGTTTAATCTCAGGAGTATGATCCAACCCCACGTGGGAGATCCTTATTAGGAGAACGATTGCTAGATTTGACCAAAGGCAAGCTACAGAAGATGTGCACACCTTATCCCCCATTAGTCTCTACCATCCTTCAAGGCCAGAGGGTAAACGGACAGGTGAGATTGAAGGTTTCTCATTCAAGTATATCTAGTGATAGTGTTGACCCTTTCATCTAGTCAGAGCCTTCAAGAAAGTAAGTAATTTCAAAACATGCAATGGAAGGATTGGCATCGACGCTATTGTAATACTAGAATTGTTCTAGTAAGTTAGCTCCTACTACCATACCGAGAATGTGGGGTAAATGTTTGTAAGTATGTTATAAGTTTAGGGCTTTGCATATTTTGTAACTCACTTCCTTCTTACATGAAAGTACATGTAACACCCCCACTTAAATTACCCATTAGAATTAACCTTTAAACGACCTTAAAATAAGTTTATAATTTTGGGCTTTATATTTTTTTTTTTAGGATTATTATTTTATTAGAAATAGTTAGACTTGTTAGATTATGGCACTTGATGTGTTATTAATGGTGAAGCTTGAGGGTTAAGACTAAGCAATTTAGTGAACAAATCCATTAGAGCTTCACTTAGGACCCTTAGAACTTTAGATTGTTAATTGGCCAAGATTTAGAAGCCTTAAAAACAAGCCTCATAGGAATAAAAGTCTTGGTAGATTAGTCTTAGTAAGTATTGGCTCAAATATGAGAAAGGCATAAGGCCTTTTGGGATTAACTTGGTATTATGTTTGACTCATGGCCCATTTATAATAAGACATGCCTTTCAAACCCTATCTTTGTCTATCTTGAGTTCTCTCATAATTCTCAAAATCTGGAACCAATGCTTCCCATCAACTCACGCCCAAAGTCCATGAACCATCAACTCACATTGCACTAAATTGCGAAGCCGCTCACATAGCTCGTCATTGCATTATGGACTATTTGACTTCATCAAGTCCATCGTGCGTGGGTTCTCAAAATCCTGACATATCGTCTACTATTTTAGGAGGAATGGTATTTGGGACTATCAAGTGAGATTTGTTCAAATCTCAACAAGTAAGCTACTAAGCTACCAAAAATATACATATGCATGCATGACAGTAAAATGGCATGGATGGATCATGACATGGACATGATTATGCATGATATGACTTGGCAAATACTATGACATGTGCTTAACTTGAAAAAATAAAGTGACTGTACATGGGCATAACATGACTTGACTAAACTGAACATGACATAATTTGACATGAACAAGAGACCTTGTTTAACATATACATAGTTGATTAAACGTAAAACTGTAGATGCTACACAAGTCCCCTTAAGTCATGTATTCATGTCAATATCGCATCACATCACAAGATTTTACGCTAGCTGTGAGTACGCCATGATGACTGAACTAATTTAAAACTAATAAATATGTAGTTGGCACCATTGGCTTTGGGTGTCTGACTTTGCTCTGATAATCAGTGATTTAAGTCCCATTCGAAGCTTATTGATAGTACATTGTCAACCCAGAGAATTAATTCCACAACTAGTTTAAATACTTTAGCATGGACAAAAGAGTTCCACTGGCTTAAACACTCCCCATCCTAGCACCTGAGATTATGATAAAAATAAAAGACTCTAAATAACTAGAAAATATTTCATGATATACTCAATGCATGTGATATGACATGTCATATAACAAAATGAACTGATAGATGACATAGCATATCATGGTGCATAACAAATAAGCATAAATAGTAATAAATGACATGTCATGACATATTATAATAATTAGTAATAATCATAAGTGACAAGAATTTGATAGTAACGGTTTTACTACCATACATACATAAATATACTAAAAGTAAGTTAGAGGCAAACTTACAGTGATTAATGTAAAGCAAAAGCGAGCGTGAAAGTAGTTGAATTGAAACAAGATATTTTTAAGATTAGAATATCTCACTAATTTCTTAGAAACATAAAAGTTATAAACTTATGGCTAAAATTACAAAGTTACCTCCTCTACTTATGAGAAATTACAATTTTGCCTTTAAAATAGAAATTACAATTTTCAATTTTGTCTCTTTTTCGGTCAAATTAGTTCTGCTCTTAGTATTGTTTTTAGTTCTTGAGAGAACATAGGTGGGGAAAGGGAGCTAAGCAGCGGGATTGCAGAGCCTATGGCCCAACTGTCGCTGCCCAACCTTCCTCCTACGTTTGTAGCCTCTCTCTCCAACTCATTTTAATTCCAGTTTGTTTAATTTGATATCATTTATTTTTCTTGCATCATACTAATGTTAGAGGTTAAGTTTAATGATTTAAACATTGTTTCGGATCAACAATATAATTTATATTGTGAGCTTAATCGATTGAATGTTTTATTAATATATATTTTGATTATTTATATATTTATCTTGATTTATTATGATTTTCAAAGACATTGAATGCTTGAAAAATCTTTGTGATATTCAAACGGATTTGTGAATGTTCTAACCATCAATTGTTCATGCTTAATCTTTAGTGATTAATTTTATTAGCCATTTCTGCTAAATCTTCCAGTTAGACAGAATTGACTTTCTAATTAATTGAAATAGATTGATCGGAGACAATATTCTAAATTATTAGATGGATCCTTGAAACTCATATCTTTTTATGTTATCATTTTAGTTTTATTACGTTACTTTAAAAATTTTTACTTCAGTAATTTTATCTTCTATTTATTGTACATACCACTACTTTTATTTTCTCTTTGTAAATATCATCCACCATTGTATGAGTTTGATTTTAAGAGCACTTTCTTGAGGAGACGATTTATAAATTTTATTCCTAATTAGTACGTAACATCCTCTTAAACTTGAGACAACTTTTGTGCTACTCGTTTTGGAGTGAGTCAACTTTTGGTTCTTTATCAAACTCTTAGATCTGCAACATATTATAAAATAAATCATAAATTATCAACATCATATGATTAATAATCAAGTTCTAAAATAAATCTAAGCATCAAACCTAAGATCATATGACATAATTTGCATCAAAATATAGATCTACCTGAAAATCTCAAATAGAAGACCTATCCGAATCTTTCCATGCATAAAAATACATATCTTTAAAATCAACACTATAAATCCTCAAACTAATATCATAACATGTAAATCAAAGTCCTAGTAGCATCATATGTGAATATTAAAGCCATTGGAATATGTTTTCACAACAAAATATTTGAGCTTAGTCAAAGCAAAATCTTATTTCAAACTCTCGGTTTTTAATTTTTTAGATTTTTGCAAAACTCTTGTAAAAAACTTATAACATGCAAAGAATCCTTATCAAACTTGTATATTAGCACGTTAACTATAATCCATAAAAATATCACACCAAAATATAGTCAATAACACTATTAAAAAAATCAAAAAATCACACACTATCCAATTTATAGCCCATAATGAACTCTTTATGCTTAAACAAACTTTTCATCCATCAAATGACCATAAAATTTTACACAAAATAAATATACCAATATAAACTAGACTTGAAATGGAACTTATGTGAGTGGTACTTTTGTGACAAACACTTACAATAGTTTCAAAAAAATCGATCAAGGTAAGCCAGAACAATTGTCTGAGAGCTCTTCTGGTTTTCTCTCCAAGAAAATGGTTGAAAAGTGACCAAATATAAGGAGAATTGATAATAACAATACTTAAGCATCTGGAGATGGGTGAGTAAGAGGTGGGTAAAAGACACTTTGAGTAATGGAGTGTTGCCAAAACCAAGTGTTGCCCATGGTTTTATGCCTTACTACTACACAGTGAGAGGGAGGGGGTGAGATAGCTCTTGGCCTTCCCATCAACTACTATTTGGGACTGACTTAGGCAATGAAATGACTGTCATGGCAGGAGAAACTTCCTCCACAATCTTGACCTTGGTGGCTCAATTTTGTGGACCTTATACAATTGAGCCTAGTTTGAGATTTCAACGGAGTTTGAGTTGCTATGAAGCCAAAATCTAATTTTTTTTACCCAATAAAATTACCAAAATTTAAAAGAATAAATAAAGATTTAATAACATGAATTTAAGTAGTTAATAGTATGTGAAAGTGATTTAATTAAATGATTAAACACTAAGCTAAAACCATGTTCAATTACAATTTGAAGGCAAACTTTTGGGGTTTCGATTTTCATCAAGATTTTGGGGTTTCAATTGGATTATGAGTATTTAGGATTTCACTAGGGTTGAAACCCTCTTTGGTTTGGAAAAAACTCAATAGTTGGATGGAATAATATTTGACTTAGGAAGCATGATCACAAATCTTGATTTCGTTCACATTTTCATCTCATAGATCTTCTTGGTGCCAAATATCCAATAATATTCACCAAGTGTGGCTAAAATCTTTTCAATTGTCAAAATAAAACTTTTCTAACCTAATTTGAATATTCTACACTATAATTTTGAAAACACTAATCTAAGTTCTACTATCGAGGTTACTATTTATTCTGAAAAAGGTGAAAATAACTTTGCATAATAAAATTTTAAATATTCATATAAATCTAGGAGCGTACTTCGCTTCATAAAAATTAACTCATAAGTATGGATGAAAGTTTAAACCGTAAGACCGGCCCAAACCGAACCAATTGGTTCGGGACCGATTTTATGATTTCACAAATTAGATATAATCGGTCCAATTCCAGTTCTAGGATTTTCAAGACCGGACCAGACTGGTTCAATGTTTATATATATAATTAATTTTTAATATTATATAAAATATTTTTTATATATAATATATAATTATATATTAAATAATTTTATATTATAATTTATAACATAAAATTATAATACTAAACATGAACATTTGTTTGATCATATGTTATTAATATAAAATATATATTAATTACATTTTTAGACTTAATAAATTCTCAATATATTCCTTTGAATCATTTTGATAAATATATAATGCATTAATCAAGAAGACTATAGTATAATAGATATTTAAGGAAATTTACAAGATTGGACAATTCTTAATATTTCAAATAGTCAAATATGCAAACAATCTACTTTTTTTTTTTTTTCAAAATTATCATTTCTTACTAATTATACTATAAAAATAATAAAAAAACTATTAGTTTAAATAATGATTATGAATAATTACAAGTATTAACAAAAGAGGTTATTAAACATCATAAGGAACAAAAAAAATTCTTTCATACATATTGAATTAGTACAAGTGCTATAAAACCACTACCACTTACCATAAATGGATTAAATACCTCAGTATTGTTTTGTCTAAGAGACGGAAGATATTATAATTTTTATGATTCATTACTTGGCATGGTAGAATCTAGCATTTTTCAAGGATTAGTTTATTTCAGTTGTTATCTTAATTATTCACTTTCATTATTTAATACTAATATTTTATATGCTTTAACATTAAATATTAAAACAAATAGTTATTATATGATGAAAGAATCATATCCTTTACCTGTAGTATATAAAATTCATTATAAACTGATGAAAACAACATTAGAGTCACAAGTTCTTATTACTAATTCAAAAGACTATACATTATTATTACAATCTAGCACATCAAATTTCAGTATACAAATTCTTAAATAGACTAATTGGAATTAAATTACTCTCCCTAATAAATGGTAGTTAGAAAATATTATTCTATTACTTAAAATAGAAAACAATTTTAAAATGATCTAGATTATGTAAATCAAAAAACGGGCGGAACAGTCCAAATTACCTTACAACTTTTTAGACGATCATTATCACAATCACATTATTCTCCACTAGCACCCTCTAATTATCATACACCTAAATCTGTTCTTACTTCAATTTATAGGAATAAATCTCAAAATTTTAACACTCGATCTTAATATTTGGACACTCATATCCAGAGAGTTATTCATAGAAATATTATTGATACACTAATATATACTGTTAATCACCATGATATAGCATCCGCCTCTCATAATCTCCAACAAGTAAAAGAACATTCTGCTCCAACATATTCACAAGTAGTTAGAGATGATACCCAAATATTCACTCTGAGTAAAGAATAATTTAAAACTAATAAAGAATATCTTAAACTAGATTATATAAAAGAAGAAAATAAACAAAAAAGCTTAACAATTTTCCTCAACTTTCACAAAAATAGAAAGAGATTATATTCAAGGAAAATAATATATATACTTGGAAAGTATACAAATTAATATTATATATACCTGGAAAGTATACAAATTAACATACATTTCTTTACATGGTTTGAAATATATAAATCAAATCAATTACCAATCATAAATAAGACTACTAATCAATGGATTAAAGAAGATAATAATCAAATTATTTATGAATAATATCACCATTTTGAAACTATTAAGTACAACTAAAGAAGTACTCAAATATTAACCTCACCAATAAAGAAACATAATTCTACAATAGAAAGTAAAAACACTGATAATATAATGTAACAAAATAATTATATCAATTTATATTTAAAAACTATGAGTAAATAATTAGAAAGAAATCCTACTATCAATTTATATTTATTCCTCATGAAATTCCATTCAAAGTAAAACTCAATTTTTCTAAAATCGAAAATGATTAGAACAAATCTCTAATAGATTAGAAAAATTAAATATTATTAATATTAAATCTCCTTCAAAACAATCTCATATTAATGTATTAAGTAAGACAGACTCACATGTCTTATCTAATTTTGAAATTAGTAATATTGAAAATCAATTTAAAAATTTAGATTTATAAATAAATAAGATTAGAGGAGATTATGCTAATGAATATTCAATTTGGGATTCTAAACATCATGTTTCTATTACTCGTAAATGGTATCTGAGGCCAACTTCACCGGATATGCAATACGACAAAAGAGAACATATAGGAAGATCTACTTTTTCACTAGATATACTACATAAATGGAATATAAATGGATTATTTGAATATGAAATACTAAATTATTTTCAAAAAATAATTATGGTTGCTAATGTTTATAAAAGAAATAGAAAAATAGATCATCAAGTAGCTCATATTATTATTACAGGTTTCATTGGCTAATTAAAAGGTTGGTGGGATTATTATCTTTCACAATAATAAATATTAAAAATATTATCTCAATATAAACATAATGAAAATAAAATTATTAAAATAGAAAATGGTCAACCATTGGAAGATGTTGTTAATACTCTAATATTTATATTAACCAAGCATTCTGTTGCTGATTTTATTCGATTTAAAGAAAAAACTAGTGATTTATTAATTAATTTAAGATATCCTAAATTATTTGATTTCCATTGGTATAAAGATGTATTTCTAAGTAAAATTATAATAAAAAATTACTGTCAACAACCATACTAGAAGGAAAAGTTCATAACTGAACTTCTATATTATTTTGCTCACAAGATACAAGAATCATTAGTAAAAACTAGATTTCTTTCAGGTTCCTAAAGATAAAAGAAATTTATTCGTCGAATTTTTTGCAAGCTGTTACATTCACCATGAACTTGGGGATTACAATGCAAAAAGGTATGTCGACGGACTTAGATCCACTCACTCACACGAGCAATTGCTTTTGGTGTTTAGGTAAAGAGCAGAAATGAGACATTATATCCCTTGATGCTTACATAGCATATAGAGAAGATTGACACAAATATATAAATATATATATATATATATATGTCGTCTAAGCTAAGCTAAGATGAGGTCTTTGTATACTTGTTAAGACTATATATGGATAACCCACAATCTATGCAACTTGTGTTTAGCCAGATACGAAACCCACTTTGGCACTTTGGATAACGAGTAAACAAAGGGACTCAGGTTAAGAGCTCGGAAAGTGAATAGACAAAGATCTGTTCGGTGTGTTGAGTTACATACGCTCTTTTAGAAAGAGAATTCTACCTTAGCATGTATTTCCTATATATCCTTTTTGCAGTCAACAATATATATGAGTGAATGGGTACCTAATTCTTTACTGTGTGAGTTTTTTAAGTCAAAATTGATGACCTTAATTTATTTATTCTTGACTTTTGACCATGTCATGAGGGTGAGGTTTTAGCGTATTCTACTTTTGTTATATATGATCGTAAATGATGCAGTCTTTGACAATGTTGGTAAAGAGATTGGACTAAAACTAAATGCATGGGGACAAGTGGAAAACTACTTGATTACGCTCAAAGAATAACGCAGTAGTTGTAGCACAACTTTGGGGTGTCGATTCCACAGGGAGATAAATTAAAAGAATAGCAAGAGGAACAAAGAAGCTAAAAAAAATATTAAATAAGTAATGGAGAACAAAAATTAATTTTAAATGTAAATTAAAGTGAAACAAAGTGATTAACGGAAAAAGTACTTAAATTTGACTAACAATAGAGCATCGAGAATCCCTTGCACAAATATGATATTTTAATTATTCTTAATTCATTAGATAACTTAATTAGGAACTCAATTCTCGAAATTCTCAATCGAAAGGTATAGATTTATAAACCAGACTTAAATCAAATGTAATCCTTTGAAAAAACATTCACCACTTTTAAAAAACGTAAATTACTACCCCTATTGATAAAATCTAATTACGACAATATACTCAGGGAGCGATATTGCAGCAAAAAATTAAATCAATATAGATAAATAATTGATCTAAATATAATCAAAGAACTAATCCATTCAATAGAAAAAGGATGACTGAATCCATAAACAGAATAAATTTTATGATTATTCGGAGAAAAAAACATCAACGATGAATTGAGAATGATAAAACAAAAAAGTTTTATCAATTGAAAATCAAATACATGAATTAAAAATAAATTAGAAATACCATCTAATGTGCAAGTTCATCCCTAACCCTACTTGAGAATTTAGTTACTCATAAATATACTGGACAACAAAAATCTCCAGAGAAAACTGAAGCGAACGGTAGCCATGGAAGTGATTTTTATCTCTCTTCAGATCTACCTCTTGTGTATCCACTCCCCACCATTTTGTGCTAATGATATGCTTATATAGGGTAGGAAAGAAACCCTAATGTCCTCTTAATTTCCGCATAAAAAAATCACCTAAATTTTATGATTTATCTTAGCAGCCATGTACGCCTTTCAGGAGTTTGAATTTGGAAATCCTTATTAGAGACAAAGTTATAACTCTTCAAGATAGCTTTCTAATGCATTAAGAATCGCATCCATCCGATATGTGAATAAAAAGATAAAATCAAAAGACTAAAGTATATCCAGACTATCTCCTAACGAATTTCGAACTTTGACTTCTTGTGGTTTTATTTTGTGATTTTTTTTCTTTTTCTTTTCTTTCAAATTGCTCTCAAATCTCATGAATGTTCTCTTTTGAATTTGACTAGGCTTGACTTGTTTTTTTATAAACTCTGAAATTAAATATAAAAAAACTGCTTAAGAGTATCCTAACGTAAATAGAAATTCAATTTAAGAATACACATTAATTCCTATGATTTCTATTCATATTTTAGCATTTTAGTCTAATAATAGGATATTTAGAGTGCACTTTCGCACACTCATCACTACTTAATAACACATCAATATTATGTTTGTACTCACTACTGAAAAGTTATGTTGCTTCTTAGAAGTTGTGACATAATTGTTCATGTTTTATGGAGATTGAGCATTGCTTTTAGTCATTTAGACTTGAGAGGGATTAGGGATGATCTATTGTGATCAAATCAGTTAGGGCATAACAAGACATATTTTTGAGATGTTGATATGTTGGTCTTCTCTTAGAGAGATTTGGTATAGTAATCTAGTTTTTCTTTTACTGATGTATTTAGTGGTCACACAACCTATTTTCCAAAATAAACAAGATTGAAAACATATTGAAAGACACAGACGTGAGATTTTACTCACTATGTACGAGTGTGAGATGTAATAAAGGTGTGTCCATAGTGAACACCCTTTCCCTTACATATCTGGCCTTTAAGGCTAATTGAGAGTTACAGTTGGAGGGACTATATATATAGCTCCCACCTTGAGTGGGCAAGTTCTTGTACAAAATGAAAATCCCTCTCTCTAAAATATGTGTCTCTCTAGTCTCAATATTTAGTTTGTGAAATATGTGAGTGTTGTTCTGATTTTACCATGTGGCACAACTCTATCATTGACAAAGATGATCTCAAGTGAACAATACCCATGTAAATATTCGTGGAAAAATTGCACCTAATCCAAAATTTGTTGTTAGAGTCGCTTCTGATGTACTTTAATATGGAATTTCTAATATTAACCATGGTTTTAATAGTAGGATGTGTTCTCACTTCTCACTTTTAAACGTTCTAATAGAAGATTCAAGCTATATCTGACATCTACTTCAAAAGGAGTAGTCAAAGGTATAATTGGAGTTTCATTGATATTATTATAAATTACAAGAATTTCTCCCTCGAAAACTCGTACGTGACTTACCTTCATTAATCAGTAGTGGATTTCATAGACAGTGGCAGAATCAACAATTATGTCAAGGAAGGCCAACTTTTTTTATTGTATGACACATTTATATAAAAAATAATGCTAGATACAGTCTTAGGGTATGCAAGCTCCAGGCACTCTATTTGAAGAAAAAAAAAAGTAGAGTCCACAATTAAAAAATAATTTCTTTTTATGTAGGTTCTAGATTTACTTATTTGTTTTCAAAGGAAGTGGGCTGGACTTGTATATCTTAGGACTGCAAATATCATTTATCTTATATAAATTAAAAAAAGATTGAAAAATCATAAAAAATATAATTACAAACTATTTTTCTTATATATCATCGACTTTAAATAATCTTTTTTGTATTTTTACTTTAGATTCCATATTAAGAAACTCAATATCGTATAAAAAAATACTTTGAGATCTGTTTTAATAAATTTATTATTTTCTCCTAAACTTAAATTTTAATTTTAATTTTGAAGAAACCACATCTTTAAAAATATATGATATATAAAAATTAAACAAAAATTTACAACTATAAAAAAATTAGAGAGATATATTTCTAGATATATTAAAATTTTAAAATTTTTAAAACTTATATGAAAATTATAATTTTTTTTAAGGAATCATTTTTTATATTTATAAAATTATATATAACGTATAGACGAATAATTTATATTTTCACAAAATTTTGAATGGCTATTAACCCCTAAGGGCAACGTGGGGCTGCCCCCTCTCACAAAGCACCAGATAGAAGATCATTGTTAATGGATTATGTATATGTAAATGATACTTTTGATGAATGTAAGATAAATTTAAATTTTGACTATTCTATTTACATAAATCTCCACATTGAAATTGCTATTTTTTTATTATATAACAATAAAATAATATAAGATGAATTTGACTTTTGCTATTCACATCAAATCTCCACATTAGATTATCTATTTATTTATTATAGAATAATGAGTAATTAATAACATAAAAAATATTTAATTTTTTTAATTATTAATTTATTTTATTTTATCATATTTTACTATTCTACCTATTTATATGTTAATTAGTAATCATATTCTAATTAAATTATGGGTTAAAAAATTATATTTTTTCAATTGTCATTTAATGCTAATAACCACAAATGTCTAATTAAATCCATCTATTATATATAGATGTCTTAATTACAAATGGACAACTTTATCATGCTCTGATTTCATACACGTCCCCTTATTTCTTCTGTTTTATAGCAATTGCAGATAAAACAAGACAAAGGATAAACACGGAGGAGATTGACAGAAATGCAACTTCGCTAAAATATTTGTGTATTTTTTACAACTTCAAGTAGTTGATAGGTAAACATGTTTTGAATTACAAGTTACAACCCTCCTATGCAAACATTATCTAACATCTCTCCTTGCCTCTTATAATATACAGACTGAGTTTGTCCGTCATCAAATAAATCAAAATTGGGAGGAAAAAAATGCAAAAAACAAAAGGAGATAGGGTTTCTACAAAGTGCTTGGATGGTTCCCTCTAAAATAATCATCCAGGTCGAGCAAGTTTAAGATATAATATTGTGTGCGAAAGAATAACGAACCACAATTCAATAAATCCAGCAACAACCTAAAAATTGTGTGTTGTCATTCCCTGAGATCCTCTGATCCGTATACTACCTTTCCAACAACAAAATGCCAAATGAAGAACACAAGTAGATCTTTCTACACCGCATATGACATTAAAACTGCAGAGAGAAACAAGAAGGATAAGCATTCCCAAAGGGAAGCACCATCTTAAATACATCCTACATGAACAAATGGACAACTTTATCATTTTAAATCAAATGGCCAATGGACAAAATATTTTGGACAAATCATCTACATTAAAGTAGACATAATAATGGACAGCTTCATCCATAATATTGTCCTTGCAGCAGCCTTATTATAGTCCAACAACCCAATTTTCAAACTACATTACTATGTCAATAAATTATAATAAGATAGATTGCCAAACTATGCAACCATGAAAGCAGATGATAGGGGAAGCCACAAGAACTCCAACCATAAAAGCATATGATAGAACTCTCATCCACCATCAAAGGTAAGAAGTTACTGTAATTTCAAAGGCAAAAAATAGAGGCTCCTTAACATCCAAAGTAAGGATTACATATTTATTTATATATATATATGGAAAAGGAATAGAGTAGTGATTTCATATTTACTTAACATCCAAAGATGCTTTAGTAAGCACACAAATTACAGCTACAACTTGTAGTGTTATTGCCACATTGTACCATTTGTGCAGATGCGTAGCTATATTATGTTCTAATTATCCAAATCAATTTTAATATGAAACTTTCACAATGAAAAATATGGTGTGCTCCTTTTAGATGCTAAGCAAAAGATTCAACAATTTGCTTCTCAGACCATTGCATCTTGGGTGTCATCCACCATACAGCCAACAATATTCAGTGTTTTCCCACTCTAAGTTATTCATTGGAAAAGTAAAACATGAATGCACTTATGAAAGAATTTGAGAAGTGGAAGAAACCTGTAGATGCTCATTGAGTCATTATATTGCCCCAATCCGGAACCTTACTGTACAGCAAACAACAACTTAAAAGTTTTGCTTGACTTCTTTTTGTTTAATATTCCTGTCTAAATTCGTTAATGGTTTGTATGAAAAGCATATGAATTGCAATATTAGAAACATCAAATGATATCTTGCCTCACATCGATCCTACTCTCATTCCCAAAATCAAACCCCATATCCTATAAAAATGATTTTTTCTAAAAAGCTCAAAATCTAACCCCAACTGAGAACCCTATTGTAATTTGAGGTACTCAGCCCTCTCATAATTTGAGGTATTTTTTACTATTTTTCAAACTTTTAGTTTGTGTTTATTAGTGAAGAGGATAGAAGATAGTTCATGGAGGCATAGTGAAAATCTCTTAGAAGTCAGATTCGAAAAGAAATGTTGATTGAAAAACTAAGATAAAGGAACATACCTTAATTTTCTAAATGATTTGGTGGAGATCGATTTACAGGATTGCTATCGAGTTTTGTCTCAGAGAGAGAGAGGGGTTAGGTTTTATTTTCCTGAGGAATATGAAATACCATTAGAGATAAGGAGAGGAAGGGACCATGCAGGTGGTACATTGGCTTCCCTAGCACAAATGAAGCTCATTCTACACTTTCACGAGCCAGAACGACAAAAGGAAAAAGAGAAGTGAAAATGAGAAAAAGAATTTGAGAAAAAAAAAATGGTGACAGTTGCACTAAAAGAGGAGGGAAGAAGAGTTACGGATAAATCATAAAATAAGAATTTACTTTTTGTATAATATAGATCAAATTTGATATTCTCTTTATAAATACTAAAGTTAAAAATTATAAAATTTACTAATAACTAATTCATTATAAGTGAATTTTCTATCAAATAATTAAAAAATACAGTTTATTTTAGATATAGATAATTCAATTAGATTAGTCTAACATTTCAATTGTAGAGCATCTTATTTTAAATTGTTTGAGTTGGGATAAAATAATCGAAAAATGATAGAAAAATGATAGCATTGCTACTCTATTACTACTTATTTATTATTTTTTATTTGATTTTTTTTATAATTTTTTATTTTTCTTAATAATTAAGAAAGTGGATAGTAGTAAAGTTATATATATTTTTAATTTTTTTTAATAATTAAGAATGTTAAAAAAATCTTTAAAAAAAATAAAAAGAACTTAAAATATATTTGAGTAATAAATAAATAGTAAATGGATAGTAACTTATCACTATTCAAAATAATCTCCTCATCATCCGGACCCTGCGTGCAGGTTTTCTATTTCTGTACGGTAATTTTGCTAGTTAACAGTTAACGTACACAGTACTAATACTGCAACTGCTTTTTCATTTACTTTTGACGCAGGCAATTAATTTCGAATGGCTAGGCTACCTAGCTCTCTATGAATTCAGAGACACGTTAATTGCTAGAAAGGCAAGCGCACATGGAGAAAAAGTTGTATCTATTGTATTCAACAACCTGTGCAACTAACATTCATGCTATCTAACGGTAACCTACGCGCTACTTCATCTAACCATGAAATAAACTTAGGTACGTAGGTGGGATGCATGGAAGGCCTTCCGAAATCGCAGCAACCCAAGAAATCCCATAGTATATAAATATTGATAAATATTTTATATATAAAAAAAATTATATAAAAATAATCAAATAAATTAATTTAATTTAATATGATATGTTAAATTATAAAGTTTAACAGATTAGATAAATCTATATTAATTTATAAAATTATTTTATATAATTTGTTGGTAGATGTAGCCCTAACTTTTCAAGGCATAAGATGGGTCTACATGAGCAAAGAATAGTAAGTAAAATATAAATACAAATAGTATATAGATTAAAAAGATATAGAAAAAGCTCGCGTGGGTAAAGTGGCCCCTTTAGAACTTCCAATAGTTAATTTGATGCATCTCCTAAGTAGTAAGTTTGAATTATTGATGCACAACAAAAAGGTAGTAGTACTAGCTAGGGGATTGGAGAGGTCAAGATCAGAGACGAATAAGATATCAAGAAATGGAATTAGTACTTCATGAGAACGGCCTGTTCTTCTTCTACCTTCTGGTCCTGCTGTTCTGTTGTTTTGCTCGCACAGAGGGTCTCGACCGGAGAGATTTTCCGTCCGGTTTTGTATTTGGAGCAGGCTCAAGTGCTTACCAGGTAATTATTAATGCTGTGTTAGCTCCCTAGCTAACAACATTTATATATTATTTGTTCATTACAGTGTTTTCTTTTCCTGATCTTAAGTATGAAGGGGCAGCATATCAGCATGGCAAAGGGCCAAGCATTTGGGATACTTTCACTAGGATGCGTCCAGGTCTCTCTCTCTCTCTCTCTCTCTCTCTCTCTCTCTTTTCTTTCTGATACATTCTTAATTTCCAGATGTACATTAGTTTTACCATATTGGTCTGATGGTGCGAAGTACTGCAAGTTACCATTGATTTTTTTTTTTTTTTTTTTTGGTTGTAAGAGGGAATTGAGGAGCGAGGGAGGCTGTGGGTGGGAGGGGGACTTCAAAAACGAAACAAAAAAGGAAGGTTTACATCCCGCGGTTGGAAAGGGAAGACGAGAGAAAATTAGTACTAGATTTATAAAAAGAATAATTCTACTTAGAGAAACGCTATTTTGCCCACTCAATTTGACACCTCATGCATTTAATTTTTTTGCTTAATAATTAATAAAATGATTATTAGTGTATTGGTATTGTTTTATATTTTTAAAAAATGTTTTAAAATGATAAAGAAATTTAGAAAAAAATTAGAAGATGATTTTTGTCTAGGTGTAACAAAGAGGTGTAACAAAGAGTGGTGCTACTCAAGCGGCAGAGTAGTACCGCTTTTTTACGTATCATTCTCACACACTACACATTATGTATATATATATTTTTTTTCATTTTTTCTATAACAAATATATGGGGTATGAATGATAAGTAGAACAACTCACTTAATTTATACTACATTTACAAAAAAATCTAATAAAATAGAAACTCTAAAATAATTAGCATGATTCGATGTAATACGCGGTTAAATATACTTTAAATTTAAAAAATAATAAAATTTAAAGGAGCACATCAAATTACGTTAATTTATAAATTTATTTTTATAAATATTTATTTGTAGACCAAATATTTTTCATTCTCTATACTATTATGGGATTAAGGAAATTATTATTTTTTTTCATGTGGATCCTATATTTATTTATTTTTTTAAAAATGATTGTATGGTACTTGCGCATTCACGACTGCAACTATCATTTTTTGAAATTTTAAAAGTTATAAGATCTCCTCGGATGAAGTATTTCTCTTCTTAGTTACATTATTATACCATCATATATTAACCATATTGATGTACTAGTTTGTAAATGACAGTAAGACAAGAACCTAGTTATGAGTCAAATGTAGGGCTGAGCAAAAATCTGAAAATTCGACTCCGACTCCGACTCCGCTCCGGCTCCGCTCCGACTCCGCTCTGGCTCCGACAAGTCGGAGTCGGAGTCGGAGGATTTTTCCGGTGGGAAGTCGGAGTCGGAGTCGGAGTCGGAGTCCAGGTGGATCCGACTCCGACTCCGCTCCGATCCGACTCCGATACTCCGACTCCGCCTCCGATTCCGACTCCGACTTCCCACCGACTCCGACTCCGACTCCGACTCCGACTCCACTAATGTATATATTTTATAAATAATATATATGTTTTTCTATATATTAATCATATAAATATAAATATAATAACAAGTAATATTAATGTATAAATACTAAAATGCTTAATAACATGTAACATTATAATACTAATGTATAATATAACATATAACACTAATATATAAGTAATAAATTTATAATAGCATTTAATACTAATGTATAAAAATTAAAATTGATTATATAGATTTTATATAACTATATCTTATATATTAACATCATTAGTTAAATTCAATAATATACTAGTAATTCACACTAGTTATTAGTTATAAACTTATAGTAAATAAGTTAATAAATATTAATAATTTACTATATACTAATAGACTAATAGTGTTAGACTATTAGTATATAGTAAATCACTAATATATATAATAGTATACTATTAGTTATATATATATTAAATTAATATCTTTAAGTTATTATCTATTAGTACTAGACTACTAGTGTAACTAGTGTTATCACATATTATTAGTTACTAGTTACTAGACTATAGTAAATAAGTTAATAATTATTACTAATTTATTATATATTAATAGACTAATAGTATTAGTGTTAGTATTAGTGTATTACTAATATATATTATATATATATAATAGTATAGTATTAGTTAATATATATAAATTATAATAGTATACTATTAGTTAATATATATTAAATTAATATCATTAAGTTATTATCTATTAGTACTAGTGTAACTAGTGTTATTACATATTATTAGTTACTAGTTAGTAGTTAATAGTTATTACATCTAGGCTATCTAGTTATTAGACTATAGTAAATAAGTTAATAAATATTACTAATTTACTAATTTAATAGTATTAGCATTAGTGTATTACTAATATATAATATATATAAAAATTATAATAGTATAGTATTAGTTAATATATATTAAATTAATATCTTTAAGTTATTATCTATTAGAACTAGTGTACTGTGTAACTAGTGTTATTACATATTATTAGTTACTAGTTATTACATCCAGTTATTATTAGTTATAGACTATAGTAAATAAGTTAATAAATATTTCTATATATTAATAGACTAATAGTATTAGTATTAGTATATTACTAATATATAATATATATATATATATATATATATATATATTTATAATAGTATACTATTAGTTAATATATATTAAATTAATATCACAATATAATTAAATAATTATTAAATATATTCCCTTGGATATAAAAACAATAAAAAAAATTTGTCAAATTTCTAATATATAACTAACTCTCTAAGTTAGTAATAATTAATAAAATAATAATTAACTAGTGATTTTTTTAGTGAGTTAATTAAATAATACACATTAAATTGTTACTTAATTTTATTTTCTAATGTATTAATTTTGGTTAGATAAATTAGAAATCTTAAATTATATTTAAAAAAAAAATTGATATGGAAGCTCAAATCCGATTAGAGTTGCAAATTGTAAAATTGAAATGTTAATTGGGTCAAAGAAAAAAGTCTAAAAAAAAGCCCAATAAAAAAGTTCAACAAAAAGCCCAACTGTCGGAGTCGGAGTCGGAGCGGAGTGGGGTCTAAGCGGAGTCGGAGTCGGAGGTCGGATTCGGCCTCCGACAAAGTCGGAGTCGGAGTCGGAGGAGGCCAAATCCGACTCCGACTTTGTCGGTGCTCAGCCCTAGTCAAATGAGTTTTTATATTTTATTTTTTATTGTTTACCTATAAGTCAATGATACTTGAAGCGTAATTGAACTCATTCACAATGCCTGATGTAAAGTATAGTTAATTTTATGTAAAATATAAAGAAAGTTGATTAAAAGTCTATTCTAGTTGATCATTTTGTATTTTGATCTTTATTTTACACAATGCTACAGCAACCCTCTAGATGTAGAAAATATTATTCACAACTCTTAAATATTTTTAATTCTTTTTTCTCTTTCCTCTAGATTTTTTTTTTCACTGCTTTTATTTACCAGTATTTCATTTCAACCCGGCCCGTCTCTCATTTGGACGTTAATTGGCTGTTTGAAGATGGTGAAGAAGAGAAAAGCACTTGAATAAAAATACTTGTAATAGTAGTTTGGCATTTAAATTCGGATTAATCAAAATATGACGCAATTATATAATATTATATGTGAAGAGATATTGTAAATATAAAAAAATACGAACATATTGTAAATTTATAGATAGTTAAAAGAAATATTTGAAATGAATAAAAAATTATTAAAAAAATATTTAAATGATATAGAGAAAAAATATTAAACATATATTTAAATAATGTATGATTTATTATAAAAGTTAATATATAAAATAAAAAAAAAATGAATTTTAATAATACATTTTAAAGAATTAGATAAAGAAACTATTGCGAATGCTTTAGAAGTACTAGCGTTCATCCCGATTGAAATCCAAATAGCATATTAATTGGGAAAATCTTTATCCAGAAATATCAGATCCGGATGTGGATATTCAAATTAGGATATGGAAAAATCTTGATCTTTATCTAAGAAAAAGTCCAATTGTCCAAATGGTGGAATTTGCGTCTAGATACAGACTCAGAGGCTGGTAGGCGGATCTGGATATCTATAATGAATCAATATTATAGATCCGATGTAGGTATTTGGATTCAAATATGTATTTACAGATTTTTATTTTTTAAAAGAATTATAATTTTAAATTTTGAAAAATAAAAATAAAAATTAAATTTAAAACTGATAAAAAAATAGAAAAATAACAAGATAATTGACCCGCGAGGGCCACACCGTGGAGGACCCTTGGAGGCCACTAGGCGTGCTAGCCGACTTATACAAATGGGCCGATTGGCCCTGCATCCGAATCTCCCAATAGATTGAGATGTATTTTTTAGATTTGAATAATGTTACATTTTATCTTATTTTATTAATATAATTTTTTTAAATTTTTATATAAAATATAATAAATAATTTAACTTTTTTAACTCATAATTTAAATTTTTTAAATCTTAAAATAATAATAATATTTTAATAAAATTTTATTCAACTTTCATATTTTATTTAAAAGATTTTTATCCCATCTTTAAATCTAAACCAGCCTCAATCTTACATAATGATGCTAGATAATGTTAATATTATATATCCTTTAAGTAATCATGCGGTTTAATGTTATAATAACTTCATAATGTGCTTTTTCAAAAGAGTGACTTTACAGCTACACATGTGAATCCCGACCAGTGCAATTTTTTCTTTTGTGTTTTATATTCTTTTAATATTTTTACATATTTAAAAAAATTTACAACATCATTAAAAAATACCTTCTTAATTATTAAGTGAAAAAAAAACCACTATTGGGATCCATAATTGGAATCCCCCATGTGTGACTTTAGCATTTCTATTTCCAAAATCCATTCATCCTGTATTTTTACTATTCTTTTTGTAAAATTCTTTAAATACGAAGAAATTTGAAAAAAGTAAGTTTATAAATTCACGTCTTGACATGATGCTTTATGATTTAAAATAAATTTAAATTATCATTTAAAGTTATATCAATTTATGAATTTATTTTTATATTATTTTTTTGTGAGTGTAGCACTTTTTTTTTTTCTATTCTATAGAAAGATAGGTTCAAAAACCCATTTAAAAAACCAAAAACAAAAGGTGTTTTTTTTTTTTTTTTCATGAATTACTAAGATATTAAGCCATAAAATTCAACTAGCAAATAATCTTTTGTAATGGTTTCTCTACAGAGAAGATTATTGACAATAGTACGGGGGATGTGGCTGAAGATTTTTATTATCGTTTCAAGGTATGATTTAATTGACCACATGTCGATGGGTGTCTTAGACAAAGTCATCGATCACTATTATTTTGATAAGAAAAGGTAGCAATGTATAATGGCTATACATGTTTGTGTCTCAGGAGGATGTAGCTCTGATGAAAGAAGTCGGTTTAGATTCCTTTAGATTCTCCATCTCGTGGTCCAGAGTACTACCTAGTAAGATCATTCTTCAACTGCCTATAATATTCTCTCGGCAAGTGATATTTTATAAAAATTTGATGTGCGGTTATTTTTGTGTGTTTCATTAATGAAATTGGCTGCATTATTTTATTTAATATAAAATAATTATTTTGATTAATCACATCAATAGAATAGGCAAAAATTTATAAAATTGACTATATATAACAAAACTCTTTTTTACTATATATGAATGTAGTTTATTTTGTTTGCTTAGAGGGAAAACTTAGTGGAGGAATAAACCCAGAAGGTGTGAGATATTACAATGAACTCATCGATGAGCTCTTATGCAATGGTAAAGTTCATTCTCCCTCTCCACCTACACATAATTTGCTTTGGCACATTCCCTTGAATTCTTCCTCATTTTAACAATGATGATGAGCAGATATAAAACCATTTATAACTTTATTCCATTGGGACCTTCCACAAGCACTTGAAGATGAGTATGGTGGATTCCTGAGCACGAAGATTGTGTAAGTTTACATCTCAACATATAAGAAACACACAATGGCAATGAGTGGGAAAAAGTATGTGCAATCTAGGGAGTTTCTCGATAAGAAAATGACATCCTCAAGCTTATCCATTTAAGTCGAACAATATCACTAATCACTCGGTAGTTGTATTACTTCTTGTTGGATCAAGGTTTTCTCGAATAGTTGTCCGAATTTAAGGGTTTTAAGTAAAGGAATAATGCTAATATGTTCCATCATTTTCACTATTTATGCATTTAATTTTTTTTATTTACTGATTAAAAAAGTAACCATTAGTGTATTAGTAATCTTTTTTTTTTATTTTTTTTAAAAATTTTTAAAGATGTTAAAAAACTAAAAAAATAAAATAAAATATTTTGCCTAGAAGCACGCATAGCTGTCATTGTTGGGGCAGACCTTAACAATAGTCTTTAAGTAAGAGAGAGATAGATATATGGTGTAGACTCTACAATATTTTTAACTATTTATTTATTTATCTGTCTCTCTCACTTGAAACTTTCAAGTTACAATGATAACTTTAGGAGATTTTTTTTTTTTTTTTTTTTTTTTTTTTTTTCTACTTCCTATAGGGACTCGTTTTGATTGAGAAATGATCTCAATTCATCTAATCTTATCATTACAATTTTTTAAAATTTTCACACAAAATATGATAAATAATTCAATTTTTCAAATTTCAAAATAATAATAATATTAAAAAATAATATTATAATATTATTTTATTTAATGCCGATTTGGTTACCCGATACAGATGAGATGTTTTCTATAACGTATAATAGTTTTTCATATTCAAGTATACTATATTTCATCTCTAAATTTTAAAACCATTCATTTAAATAAATAGTAATGAACAGTAAAAACTGATAATAAGTAGTATGTAAACAGTACAAAATTGATATGAAATAGTATATGAATAGTGCAAACTGACATGACTAGTGCGTGATAGTACATAAATAGTGTACAATTCGACTTTCTATAAAATAGTAGAATTCACACATTTTTCAAATTCAAAAAATTAAAAACTATATCATCTTATCTCACTATCCAAACATATATTTTTTTTACAAATTATTTCACCTTACCCTAACTAAAAAATTTAACTATTATTCAAAATATTTTATCACATCTCATTTAAACTGTGATTTCAAACTATGCCCAACTTTTAACGTTGATCCATATCATCTCAAGTCCTCTCAAGTTCTCACCCGAACCTGAAGATATCGAGTGGAAGGAAAAAAGGCAAATCAAGCAAGCTCTATAACATTATTGCGAGTTTCATGCTGTCCTCCATTTATACAGACAATAAACATTATATCACTCAAATAACGTGTATGTTTGTCTTTCAACTGATGCACTCGAGTATTTGTCGAGGAATTTTTCCCAATCATACCCTATCACTCCACTGCTAACTAAATATTGGCGATTGTTCATCCTCTTCCAATAATTAGGAATGATTATCACGACTATGCGGACTTTTGCTTCAATCAATTTGGGGATAGAGTCAAGATTTGGGCCACTTTCAATGAGCCAAATACTTTTAGCAGCGAAGGATATGCAACTGGAAACACAGCACCAGGTCGATGTTCAACCTATGAAGGAAGTTGCGCGGCTGGGAACTCTGCGACGGAACCCTATGTAGTAGCGCATAACATCCTTCTTTCTCATGCAACCGCTGTAAAATTGTACAGAGAAAAGTACCAGGTTTTTGTTTATACAAAACATTTTTTCAATTATTTTAGGAAGGCGTCGCTATTTTCGAATCTTTTATGTAGAATCTTTGTTTAGCAATTGGTACTTTTTGGCAATAGAATTTAACTATTGCAGGATTCTCAAATGGGAGACATTGGGATTACTGTATCAACTTTTTGGATGGTGCCCAAATACCAAACAGATGCTAGCACGAAAGCTGCTGCTAGAGCTCTTGATTTTGCTTTTGGATGGTGAGTAGTACTCTGATAAGATTGTGGACAAAACTATATATGCTCGTATAAGAACCGAAGATGAAGTTTGTAGCATTGAAATAATTTGAAACAGGAATAACTGAATTATGAGGATTTTAATATCTAACTCATAATATCATCTGTATAGGTTTGTTAATCCAGTTACATATGGTGACTACCCAGAGTCCATGCGAGCTTTGGTGGGAAGTCGACTGCCCAACTTTACTGAAGCACAATCCAATATGCTAAAGGGGTCTTTTAATTTTCTTGGGGTAAATTACTACACTGCAAGATATGCAGACGACTCTAAATCCTCTAGTAGCGTCAATCTAAGTTACACAACCGATAGCCATGTAAATCTAACCAGTAAGTTCAAAAGCCCAATTTTTTTATGAGTGCATCAGTTTAAATATTTATCACTTGTTCTCACATGGCCACACCAAACATTGGCGCAGCGGAGAAAGATGGCATTCCTATTGGTGAACCGGTAAATCTCTCTTCAGTTTCATACTCTCATGTACATACTTACTTGAATTCCCATGTCCATATAAAGATTACTAAGCCAAGTTTGTCATGAATGGTTTTTGTAGACCTCTACTTCTTGGCTTTACATTTATCCAAGGGGAATCCAAGAACTTATTCTATATGTAAAGAGGAATTTCTGTAATCCTCCTATTTTCATCACAGAAAACGGTAAAGCATTGTTTTACTCCTACATCTGCAGTGTAATTAAACTTTTGCCACGTATGTCAAAAGCAATTCATTTGCTGTTTTTTTTTTTTTAGGATATGTTGATGTAAATAATAGCTCGTTGCCGATTGAAGATTTTCTCAATGATAGGTCAAGGTTAAAATACATACGCCTCCATCTATCAAGTCTCTTAAATGCTATCAAGTGAGTATCAAGGCATGCATACTTGTATAAATATGGCAATAATTCTTTTACATCATGCTTCTTGTATTATGATTCAAATCTATGCAACGACATATATATAAAGTATATCATCAAAATCTCAATGTTAAAATGCATTATTAATTTATAAATGAACCAAATAAAAATCAAACACAATAGCAAGAACACGAATGCACATAAAAGTCACCAATTTTGCCATATGTGAAAAGGTTTTAAAAAATTAAAATAATCCATCCATTATGCTGAGTATAATCCTTAAATACCAATAGTTCCCTATATCTCTGAATTGTCCCACCAACTTTCTAGTTAATTATATGAACCCATTTATAGCCAATGGGAAATTTACAAACTGAGTACAAAAGTCCACTATTTTTTTCTTTCTAAAGCTGCTATTTCCCTATAGACTCTGCATGCGAAGAAAGTGCTACCTGAAGAGCTCTAGGATTGGAAGAAAACTTTGAATAAAAATGAATGACAGAAAATACCTTTATTTTTACTTATATATATATATATATATGTGTGTGTGTGTGTAGATAGATAGAATGACAGAAATACCTGATATTGAAGCAGAACTTGCAGAAGATGAAGAGCCAATAAAAGAAAAGCAACATCATAGAAATAAGCCACCAAATAGCCAGGGATTTTGTTAACTCGAGTGGATTTTTGAAGGGTGGAAATTAAGAAGGATCACTAAAAGAAGGAAGTCAATGGTTCGTACTTTTTAGTTTTATTTAGAATAACAATGGCAGGATCAATAATTGAAGAATTTGAAACTGGATGAGCAAAAATAGATGATGATGGAAAAGGTGAAGAAGTAACTATGGGGAACTCAAGAATGGGGTTTTGGTAGGATTGTAAAGGTAGAAGTTGATGAATTGAGAAAGGGAATTGAAGACTTCTTGTGTTATGAGTAATAGAATGGCATGAAAAATAGACATATCATATGTTCAATCTCGAGATATAAAAGAAGAATGTGATTCTAAATCATAAACTTTGATCCTTTGATAATAAAAATGTATCCAAGGAACACACTCCTCCTAGCTACAGATCCAAACTTAGATCTCTTGTGACTTAAGGTTGAGGCATAGTTAGGTGATGTTTTATATAGAAGTTCAAAAGGCGAATGGGTAAGTAAACAGTACAATGGGGAACATGATTATTTTGAAAAGAAATCCTTGAAACAATATTAGACAGAAGTTGTAATCTGGATGAAGAAGGATGTCCTAATTGACAATGGTAAAGATCAAATTTGGAGTTTATTACCGAATTAACATAGGTTGAGTCAACATATATGCAATAAGGTTTTTGCAGCATAGAACATAAAGACCCTCCATCCAAATCATACTACACTAAGCTAGGTTTTGAATAAAGCAAAAATCAAGTATGTATATATATATTTTTGTGAAGTAGTTTACTTGCAGATTGTATTAAGTTAGTAAGCCACGTGTAGAAGCCACGTGTAGAAGCCACGTGTAGAAGAGGTTTAGTTAAGTTAGTGTTAAGTTAGTTAGTTTGTATATAAATAGACTTGAACAGATTGTAACAGAGACGTAATTCATTTTTCAATACATTTTGGAATACATTTTTTTCTTCCTTGCATATTCTGATATGGTATCAGAAGATGAAAACTCTGCTTCCGCAAACCCTATTTTCTCAAATCCTAATCGTACCAGTTCCTTTGTTGAAGATTTCTCAAATCCTTATTTTCTCCATCATGGAGAAAGCCCTGGATCTGTTTTGGTTTCTCAACCTCTTAATGGTGAGAACTATTATACTTGGAGTAGGTCGATGGTAATGGCTTTCAATGCCAAGAACAAGACGGGTTTTATTGATGGAACTTTTTCTTGTACTGCAAATCGATCTGATTCTCTTTATGTTCAATGGTTTAGATGCAACAATATGGTTCTTTCTTGGATTTTAAACTCTCTTACGCAAGAGATTGCTGCAAGTGTTATCAGTTCCTCTATTGCTGCAGAGATTTGGAACAACTTAAAGACTAGGTTTACGCAAGGTAATGGCCCGAGTCTTTTTCAACTCAAGAAAGATCTTTCTTCCTTAATTTAAGATCAAAGTTCAGTTAGCTTGTATTACACAAAACTCAAAGCTTTATGGGATGAATTCTCCAATGTTAAGCCTATTCCCAGTTGTATTTGTCAACCAAGTTGTTCGTGTGGAGCTTTGAAGACGACTATCAACATAATAATGAATATGTTGTTCAATTTCTAATGGGCCTTAATGATTCTTTTACACACATTCGGGGTCAAATTCTCCTAATGGATCCAATTCCATCCATTGACAGAGTTCTATCTCTTACTCTTCAAGAAGAGAAACAAAGGAAAGTTGTTGGATCTTCAATCTTGTCTGAATCTGCTGCTTTGTTTAGCAAGAATGTGGCCCCTGCATCTACTTCCTCAACTAATGTCAAGAATTATCAAAAATCAAGATCACGATCAGTTTGCACTCATTGTGGTCTCATTGGACATACAGTTGATAGGTGCTATAAACTACATAGATATCCTCCAGGGTATCGACACAATGCAAAGCCAAGAACACCTTATGTTAATCAAGTTTCAGCATCTTCAAATGGCTTTGATGAAGCATCTAATGGTCCAAACTCCACTCCTCCATTCCCCTTTACTCAAGAACAATGTAATCAACTTCTCTCATTTCTTCAAAACTCCTCACAACAACCAACAGCAATGAATTCTGTAGCAAATTCATTGAGTCTATCAGGTATAGTTAACTCACCTGATAATGTTCTCAAAAAGTCAAATTCTTGGATAGTTGATAGTGGTGCTATTGATCATATGGTCAGTTCCCTTTCGCATTTTACTACAACTATCTCTATTGCAAATACTTCAGTAAAATTGCCTAATGGTGTCTGTGTTCCAGTAACACACATTGGAACAGTCAAATTATCAGAATCACTGATTCTTGATAATGTTTTGTATGTACCTTCCTTTTCTTTTAACCTCATATCAGTCAAAAAGCTTACTGAAAATTCATGTTGTTTTGTTTTTCTTGCTGATTTCTGTTTCATACAGGACCAACACTCTTGGAAGACGATTGGAGTGGCTAAACAAGTGGCTGGGTTATATTTGTTTCAAACATCTGATATACATTCTGCTGCTAATTCTAGTAAACTTTCTGTTGTCAATTCTACTGTAAACAACTCTTCTTTTGATCTATGGCATTTTAGGTTAGGCCATCCTTCCTTAAAAAGGATCCAAATAATTCACAAATTGTTTCCTGATGTCACTACTTCTTCCACTTTTGACTGTAATACGAGTGATTCTATCAGTAATAAAATTTTCGATTTGATTCATGTTGACATTTGGGGTCCCTTTGCTGTTGAATCTATCACTGGTTTCAGATACTTCCTTTCAATTGTTGATGATTGCTCATGATGTACTTGGGTATATCTAATGAAAAATAAATCTGACACTCAATTCCTTATTCAGTCTTTCTTTAATCTCATTGAGACTCAATTTGGTATTCATATCAAAGTTATTAGAACTGATAGGGGAAATGAGTTTCATATGTCAGATTTCTATGCTTCTAAAGGGGTAATTCATCAACAAACTTGTAGAGCTACACCTCGACAAAATGGTGTAGTTGAGTGTAAACATCAGCATTTACTCAATGTGGCACGATCCCTCAGATTTCATGCCAATTTACCTCTCAATTTCTGGAGTGAGTGCATTTTAACAGCAGCTCATTTGATCAATAGAACTCCATCACCTTTGTTGTCAAATAAAACACCATATGAAATTCTATTTTCTAAGCCACCAAATTACTCAAATCTTAGAGTATTTGGTTGCCTATGTTTTGCATCAACTCTATCTCATAATTGCTCAAAGTTTGCACCTAGAGCTCACCCTTGTGTGTTCATTGGATATCCATATGGAACAAAAGGGTATAAACTCTATGATTTAGAAACCAATGTTATTTTTTTGTCCAGAGATGTTATATTTCGAGAATCTGTTTTTCCATTCAAAACAGGTTATGATCTTCCTACAAAATCAATTGTTCTACCTATACCACTAACAGATAATGCAACTTTTGACTATCCTCAAACTCAGGCTACTTCTCATTCAATTCCAGAAAATTCTGAGTCAGTTTCTGTTTCAATTCCAGTTTCTTCACCATCAAATCCTGAGATAATTCCCTCAACTAGAAAGTCTACTAGAATACATAAGCAGCCATCTTATCTTGCAGAGTATCATTGCAGCTTAGCCAAAACTGCAGAAGCCACTTCATCATCTAACTCGAGTGAAGGTTCATCCTCAGGTATTCCATATCCACTTTCTTCTTTTATATCATATTCCAATCTGTCTACCTCACATAGAGCTTTCACACTTGCTATATCCTCACATAAAGAACCCAATTCCTTTAGAGAAGCCATTAAACACAATCAGTGGTGTGATGCCATGGCTGTTGAAATCAAAGCTTTAGAAGATAATAAAACTTGGACACTTACTCATTTACCTCCTAACAAAAATGCTATTGGATGTAAATGGGTTTATAAGGTGAAATACAACTCTAATGGATCTGTTGAAAGGTATAAAGCTCGATTAGTTGCTAAGGGCTATACACAGCAAGAGGGGTTGGATTACATGGAGACTTTTTCACCAGTTGCAAAACTGGTTATGTCAGGGTACTCTTAGCTATAGCCGCATCTAAAAACTGGTCATTGCACCAATTAGATGTCAACAATGCATTTTTGCATGGAGACTTAGAAGAAGAAGTTTATATGTCTCTTCCTCAAGGTTTTTATTGTAATCAAAATAGTGCTGCAGCCAAGGGGGAGTTGATGCCCACTGTCAAGTCAGACTATGCTAACCAGCTTGTATGCAAACTCAATAAATCTTTATATGGCCTAAAACAGGCATCAAGGCAGTGGTTTTCTAAGTTTTCCACTGCTCTATTGAAACATGGTTTTATCTAATCCTCAGCTGATCCAACTTTGTTTACAACACAGAAAAACAGTTCATTCATTGCTTTGTTGGTGTATGTCGATGATATCATCATCGCCAGCAATGATGATTCAGCAGTAAGTGACTTAAAGATTTTTCTTCATTCTCAATTCAAGCTCAAAGATCTTGGAGCTTTGAAGTACTTTCTTGGTCTTGAAATTGCAAGATCAACAAAAGGGATAGCTGTTTCACAGAGGAAGTATGCTTTAGAAATACTATCAGATTCAGGGTACCTAGCATCTAAACCTGCCTCATTTCCAATGGATCAAAATCTCAGACTCTCAAAAATAGAAGGAGCACCTCTTGAAGATCCACTCTGTTACAGAAGATTAGTGGGCAGACTTGTTTATCTGACAATAACGAGACCAGATTTGTCATTTGCAGTTCAAATCTTAAGCCAGTATGTAGCAGCACCTACTGATGTTCAAACACAATCCTGGCCAAGGAATATTTTTCTCTTCATCAAGTGACTTGCAACTCAAGGCTTTTTGTGATGTAGACTGGGCTG
This sequence comes from Carya illinoinensis, assembly GCF_018687715.1. Taxonomy (NCBI): domain Eukaryota; kingdom Viridiplantae; phylum Streptophyta; class Magnoliopsida; order Fagales; family Juglandaceae; genus Carya; species Carya illinoinensis. The sequence goes on from NC_056765.1 coordinate 22,781,813, forward strand.
CTTGCAAAGACACCAGGAAGTCAATAACTGGTTTTTGTATTTTCCTTGGACAATCACTTGTTTCATGGAAATCCAAGAAGCAGAACACGGTGTCTAGATCCATAGCAGAGGCTGAATATCGTGTGATGGCAGCTACTACATGTGAAATAACATGGCTTTAACACTTGCTCAAAGATCTGTCTATTTTCCAAACCAAACCAGCTTTGCTTTTTTGTGATAATGAGGCTGCTGTCCACATGTCTACCAACCCTGTTTTTCATGAACGAACCAAACATATTGACATAGATTGTCACATTGTTTGGGAAAAACTCTTGGCAGGAACCATGAAGACTTTGCATGTTTCATCCATTCATCAATTAGCAGATATACTAACTAAGCCTCTCGGTTTTAATTCTTTTTCTAGTATTCTTTCCAAGATGGGTGTCATTGACATTTACACTCCATCTTGAGGGGGAGTATTAAGTTAGTAAGCCACGTGTAGAAGCCATGTGTAGAAGAGGTTTAGTTAAGTTAGTGTTAAGTTAGTTTGTATATAAATAGACTTGAACAGATTGTAACAGAGACGCAATTCATTTTTCAATACATTTTGGAATACATTTTTTTCTTCCTTGCATATTCTGATAGACTGAAAGTAAATTTGAAAGAAAAATTTAACAAAAGTGTGAAGAGTGGAAGTAATGGTTGCAAAACATGCTGTGAATCAAGGAATCGTGAAAAGTTGTTTTAGGAAAGTTTGAACCTAAAGAAAAAACAGAGTGATCATTGATTTCAAACGAAAGATTGTAGAACAAAAAAAATTACCTGGTCAATTTGCAGTGCGAAGGATTGAGAAAGAACACTTACAACTGCATGAGAGGAGGGAAATGTGTCCGATGAAGACTTCAAATAAGCAAAAGCTAACAACAATTGGCATTGTTCTTGAGAGGTAGTTAACACTAGAAATATCCAAGGGTGTAAGCTAGAAGTATAAAAGTAAACACTTGATTGGTTGGGGAAAAAAACTTTCAATTTGAAACATGGTGATAGCCATGTAACTTATATCACTGCCAACTTACTAATTGAATGAGCTAGCTAAGATGCTGACATGTATCTACAAAGAAACCCAAGGCGTATTAGGATGCTGAGGGGTTAAAAACATTTACAAGTTGTAATATTACATCAATTACTTGCACATGATGTAAAGAGTATTTGTTGCATAGACAATAAAGATTGAAAATACTGATCCCCACGGCCTCTCATCAAAGATAAATACATGTAATAATTGCAAGTATCTTTAAGATTCTGATATTAAAGATTTTAACCAATATGGTTTTTGCAGGGGTGGAATCGACGTTAAAGGGTATTACATCTGGTCATTTCTCGATGACTTCGAATGGGAATTGGGATATACATTGCGGTTTGGCATCAATTATGTAGATTTCAAAAACGGGTTGAGAAGATATATGAAACACTCTGCTTTGTGGTTCAAAGAATTTCTTCAACAGGAAAACATGATCATAAGGCCGAAAATGTTGTCTCTCAATAATTTAATCGGAAGAGAATAAGGTATTATGCTAGAATAATTGTTGTAATATGTTATACTTGTAACGCCCCATATGGATCTTGGTACTTGGGAGTGTTAATCCTCTAGTTGCAAGCATAATTACGTACTAATATGTGCATTAATATAATGTGATTGGTCAAAAAGTAAATTTTATTAAAAACAATATTAATTTAAATTTTAAATATGAAGGAATTAGTATTGATACGTAAATTAGTACGCGACTTTACTTGTACGTAGCAAAATTCGAGTCATAAAGGATATTAACGATAAGAGCTTTGCTATCCTACCACTTATACTACACACTACACATGTTTTAATTCTTCTTTGAAGTCTTTATTTTAACACACTGCACACATTAGCCACGTTGGCACAGTGTGAAAAGACCAAACTAGGGCTCAAGAGATAAAAGACCATACCTGAACATTCCCAATGAGGGCCTTTTTTTTTTTTTTTTTTTTTTATCCCATTTTAAAAATACATCGATAAAATCTAATTTTTCTATTTTAAACACTACTTTTTATAATATACCATAGATCATCGCTTATATATATAAATATATTTTCTGTATATTATTTAAATATATATTTTTTAATATTTTTATATTTATTTCAAATATTTCATATAACTATCAATAATATCGTCATATTTTTTGATATTTGCAATATTTCTCCATATATAATATCATATAATTATGTCACATTTCAGATTAATCCCAATTTATAAGCTAAACAAAAATTGAAATTGAATCAATATATATATATAATTATATTATGAAAATGTTCTCAAATATATTATGAGATTTTTTCATACAAAGAGTTCGAATTATTCAACAAGTTCAATTTTCACCCCTCCAATGTGAGTCATGTCCAATAACATAGAACTTCAACACGAAGAGCACCCTTCAGAATTACTAGCTGCTTCTTCAACATATTCAACTTTCGCCCCTCGAACTTCAAGTATTCCTATAACATAGAAGATCAACAAGATGAGCATTCTTCGCAATTACTAGCTGCTTCTTCCAGCATCTTCCAGATGAGACGACAACACTCCCATTAGCACAACGCCAAAAATATATTTCCAAAACAAAAGGAATAACTTTCATGCACTGCTTTGTTTTTGGATTCCAACTTAAAATGGAACATGAGGGATCTCCTCCATCCACCTGCTCCTAAGTTCACGGGTTTCAACGTTTCTCAATCAAATCCTTTCTAGTAGAAATATTTGCACCCATCCATTCCTATTGTGACGGTAAACATTTATTTTGGTGCCAGGAAAAAAAAATTAAAGATCACCCCCCCTCCCGTCAAAGTTTTTAGGAAATACAAAAATAAATACAACAAACTAAATGGAGGAAATGAAAAAAAAAATAATAATAATAAGAGAAGGAGCCGTCAATCACATACCAAAATAAAGTTCTGGGCAGTCTATGCTTAGTTGATGAAGAACTCAAACTAGAACTAAGATTCAGTTTGTCACAATTACTTGGCAAATGAGCCTGAATGAGCATGTCATGAAGCCTAGCAAAATCATTTCAAGAATGTAGTGGAAGCAACTAATCTATTCAAATTACATAACTATACTCTAAAGCAGAATTGAGAATGGTCAAAGAGCTCACAAATTTTAGAAATATTAATACAACTTTTGTGACGCCCCCAGCCCCATTTGGGATTGGACGGTGACTGAAGTGTCGGGACATGTAATACAAGGCTACATACACCTTGTACATGACAGTTAAGATGCAATGCACCTATTAATCTAACAGTATGCAGTATATCACAGTGGAAATTCTACTTAGGTCAAATAGAATAACATAGATATGATGGTATCGAAGCACAAAATCCCAAAATAGTAGATTTCATAAAATCTTTCAAAAAAGATAATTGTTTCAAAAGACTCCCAAAAATAGGGGACCAATCATTTTACTGTCATCAAAACAAGCATTCTATCTTTCAAGATCTTAGTGGTCCCTTATCAAAACGTCTTCTAGCAAGACCGATCCTACTTGGCGTCTTCTAGCAAGGCCGAACCTACTTGGTCTTGTCCTGGTTTAGAATCATTCTTAGCTCCTGGACGAGCTGTAGTACTTCAGTAATGAACTGGTCGGCGGCCTTCCAACCACTCCAAAATGGATGGCTCTGGAGAGCCCTCATATCTCTTTGGAGTCTCCTTAAGTATTTGGGGAGCTGGTCTCTTGTGCTTTCCCATGATTTTTCTCTAAGGTTCCTGTCATAACTTTTTCCATTCCAGGTGAGAGAGTGGTAGTGGAAACTACTATAGTGAGATTTTGAGAAATCTCAGTAAGTAAATAAATAACGTGCAACATATATTATAAGCATACGAAAGCAAACAAAAAATGAATGCATGGATATGAACTTTTACTTATGCACTTGACTTTTGAAAACACAACGTGTATTTGGACTTTTATAACTTTTTCATAAAACATCTTTTCATCATTTTGTTCTTGAACATTAAAACATACATATGAGTTTGGATCTTGTTCATATATCATAGCATAACATGTCTTAGAGCTCAAGGCCTTATTCTTGATTTTAACATATAATTGGATACCTCATAGCCTCCTATGCACCGTGTGTTTTCTACTAGTTACCGCATCAACCGTTGGCCCACTTTGACCAAGGTGACTATGTCTTATTCTTAATCTTACTTAGTACGGCAGTTTGCCTCTTTGCCTTCACTGTAGGACACCCACTAGTTTTAGGTGCAACCTCGTTTTGATATCCTTTCCTTTTAGGAACCATTCGAGACCCGTCGACTATACTTCATCAACCCAGGGGTTACCACTCCATTTTAATCACTCCTGAATGGATAGAGAAGTTCTCCTAAGGCATTCCCCTGTCCTAGCATTTGGGGTTGTGACAAAACTTAAACGACTCTTTTCTTTATAGAAATAATTTCACAAATGCAATATATATGATATGGACTATGAAACCTTGTACTTTCATGAGACATATACTGATGCATATTGAGACTCAACCTAGCCATACATAATGAAATCATGCGCAACCATATACATTTAGCGTTACAACTTGAAAATATTAGAACATGCGACCATAATCTTATTAAAAAATTCTAAGGCATTCAAACAATAACCAAAGAACAAAGCATTCATAACTTCACATGTACTATGCAAGGTCAAAACATGCAAACCTTAGCATACATGAATATTTGTCTTATGTGTGACGACCCGCTTTTATGTGTATTTTCACTGAAGGGTTATTTTTTAATTTAATATATTGGTTTATTAATTTTAAATTAATGTATTTTAATTAGTTTTTATTTATTTGATGCGGTGTTTATTTTATTTAGTCGTTTTACGGTTTTTAATCTCGTTTTCGGCGGATCTGTTTTGTTTTCCGGAGTGAGGATTGGACCTCATTTCTTCCCTCCATCTTTTCTTTTCCCTTTTTCATTTTTCTCTTTTTTCCCTTTTATTTCTTTTTCTTTTTCTTTTTTTTTTCTTTTTCCCTTCCTTTTTCCCCTCCCCTCCCGTGCGATACCCCCCCCGGTCCGTCTCTCTCTCTCTCTCTCCCTCCTCTCCCTCACGTCGTTCGGCCAACCTCCCAGAACCACCACCGCTGGCCACCGTGCGGTACACCACCCCCACCAAAATCTTCCCCTCCGGTGAACCACCCCACAAAATTTCACCACCAACGGAGCCGCCGTTTAGTCGGAAATCCACCTCCAAGCCAAGTTGTTTTTGCTCCGATCTGCGTTTAGTCGCTCTACCTCTGGCCACCACCTCTTCACCACTTCATCACCGACTCCTTGTCATCTTAACCCACCCATTTCCGGCCTCTAACAGCCATCGGAACAGCTCCCACAAGCTAGTTACTGTTTTGGGCATTTCGGCCCTTCCTCCGCCATTTCCGCCGCCACCCACGGCCAAACTCCACTTCCACTAGCTTCATAAACATCCTTAGACCCTTCCCTATCAATCCCGAGCCTTGGTTTATCCCTGTTCAAAAGTGGGTATTTTACAACCCACGACCATAGTGAAATTGCACTGTTACGTTGCTTTCCTTCCGACATTTGCAACGCTGCGTGTTTTCTAAAAATACCTTATAGCGCTGTAAGTATTTTCCAAACCCTAATTTTAGATTTAAATATATTTTGCTTATTCAATAAATTAATTTTTGTTGGTTGGCTGATTCCGGACTGAGTCCGAGGAGTTCGGGGGTCGGATGGATTGAGGACGGAGTGCTTGGTTTTGGTTGTTTATGATTGCTTGATTATTTGAGCCATGAGGCGTGAGTTGCATATTGTGTTTATGTGCATTTGTTTTAATCGAGAAAATCCCGTTTTATTGGCGTAAATGATTTTTGGGTGCGTATGTCTCACGAGCCCAAGTCGGGATGAGTTATTATCTCGGTGGAGTTCCTCTGGTCACTCGGGAGTGGATAATACTGAGTGACATCCCCTGGGTTGTCGCAGGGCGACGACCGGATCGCACGATACGGTAACGCTGTCGTGACAACTCCGTGGTCCCTAGAGTGGCGGGGACTAGAGGATGGCCTGGCCAGGTACGTGCAGGGCGCGAGTCTGGGCATCACTCGTTTAGGTGTCACATGCGTAGTCGTTACCTGCGGTGTAGCACAGAGCCAGGGTGTGCAGATGATTCCTAGGAGAGATCATGGTGCATGCATAACCGGATTGTTTTTATGGTTTTCGGATGTGGGCCATTTTCTGGGAAAATGGCGATGTTTGGTTTTCGAGGCTTCTGATCCATTTTCTGGGAAAATGGTGGTTTGGGCCATTATCTGGGATAATGATGAGACTTGGTTTTAAGGATATGTATTTGTGGGCCAAATGGGTTTTCGGCGTGCGTGGAAAAATTATGGTTTTATGGCGCATGTGCATTGGTTTTTCTTTCATGCATATTGTTTGAGTTTTATATGTTTTTATCTAGTGGTGTTTGGAGTTTACTTACTCGCGGCACCATTTTTGGTACCGTAGATTTTGGTGCAGAGATCGAGGATGAGGAGGCTAAGCCCGAGGATGCAGCTCCGTCAGGGTGCTGAAGTTTATGTCTTGTATTTAGTTTAAAATTATGTTTGTGTTTTGTAATATTTATTTATGTATGTGTTGAAAAGCTTTGTTTTAAACAAGAAAAATTCTGGTACTTAGTTATTGACTTTGCTTTTCGCTGCGTATTTATCGTGCACATTTGTTGCTTATACACACACTTGGCACACGTTGATAGGGTGATGACCCGTGATGTCATCATCCGGACGTCTCGATTTCCCCGTGTTCATGTGTGGGGATTTGGGGGCGTCACAGGTGGTATCAGAGCCAGGTTTGGCTCTGGGTAAAACCACATGTCCCTTAGGTCGTACCAGAATGTTTTTAAGGTTGTGTTTTAAAAAATTATGTTAAGTAAAGTTGCTATTTGATTTGTTTTATTTGTTTGAGCTTGTTTGCTTGTTTTTATTTATTTAGTTATGCCTTTGCAAGCTGGTTTCTTTTGTTTTTTGTTATGTGGTGTTGGTCTTTGGTTTTTGTTTTTGTTTGTTGTTGGTTTTACTTGTTTTGTTTTCTTAAAGGGGGTCAAAGGTTGTGGTGGCAGGAAAAATGGTGAGACTAAGGAAATCGACTCAGGAGCCACGGGACAATACCTCTAGAGATGACTCTATAGCCCAAGTAATACGGTAGATGATGGAGTTTATGTAGCAGAATTTTAGACCACAGCAGACAGGGCCTTGGCCACAACCAGGAGGACCTTGGCCACAACAAGGGGGTCCCTGGCCGCCACAAGGAGGGCCTTGTCCGCAATAAGGAGGACTTTGGCCGCAACCAGGAGGTCCTTGGCCACATCAGGGAGGGCTTTGGCTATACCCTGGAGGATCTAGTAGCATGGTGCAAGCCGAATGCACCTATGAGCGCTTTCTGGTGCATAGGACTCCACACTTCACTGGAGAAGAGGATCTACTTCAAGCTGGAAAGTGGATCAAGGACTTGGAAAGAACTTTTGAATTGTGTGGTTGCACCGAGGCACAACAAGTACTCTACGCCAGCTATCTGTTGCAAGGCACCGCTTTTGATTGGTGGGATACCAAGAGGGTGATGCTGGAATCAGAATTGGGATCTTTCGCCGCTGTGACCTGGCAGCGCTTCAAGAAAGAATTTAACGACCGCTTCTTTCCTACTTCTGTAAGGAAGCAAAAGGCAAGAGAGTTCTCAAATTTGGTTCAAGGGAGCACGACAGTGGAACAGTACGCTCGAAGATTTATAGAACTTGGGCGGTTTGCTCCCCACCTCATCGCCACAAAGGAGATGCGAGCTAAGCATTTTCAGGAGGGACTACGCCCTGACATACGCCGTATGGTGGTCAGCCACCGGATATCCACTTTTCAGGACTTAGTGGATGTGGCCACCCTTGTGGAGCGAGAGAATAATCTGAGTATGGGCTCCCCTCCAGGGCATAAGAGGCGGAGTTTTTCTAGTGAAGGAAGCAGCTCGGGTTCGCCTCAGAAATTTGTTCAGTGGACCAGAACTTGACCGCAAGCATCCTCAGGTGTTCGCATGGGAGGACGTGTGCCTGTTTGCGGAGTTTGTAATAGAGCCCATGTGGGTGAGTGCCCTTCTGGTGGGGCTCGATGTTATAATTGTGGCCAGCAGGGTCACCTTGCCCGTGAGTGTCCAAGACCAGTTCAAGGAAGCCGTGGAGGTAGACGCGGTGGAAGAACAAATCCAAGGCAAGCAGTGCAAGCCCGGGTTTATGCTGTCACAACCGGAGATGTGGATGATGAGGCACCAGCGACCCATGATGCTGGAGTAATTACAGGGAGAGTCCGTTTACATGAGTTTTATGCTTGCAATTTGTTTGATTCCGGTGCTTCATAGTCATTTGTATCTTCCACGTTTGCGCGGATGTGTAATTTGGTCACGGAACCTTTGCCAAAGTCATTGGTAGTGGCTTTACCCGATGGTGAAATGGTGTGGTGTTCCAAGGTTGCGTTGGGATGCCCATTAAATTTTGATGGAAGGTTCTTGGATGCTGATTTGGTGGTGTTTAAACTGTTGGGTTTTGATATCATCCTCGGAATGGATTGGCTATACCGATATTCTGCGAGTATTAATTGCAGAAGCCGGGTAATTACCTTTCAGCTTCCAGATGGTGATTGTCTGGAATTTGCGGGGAGTAAGTTAAAAGAAAAGCCGGTAATTATATCGGCAATTCAAGCAAGAAGAGAGATTGCATGGGGAGCGGATGCATTCTTAGTCCAGATGGTGTCTACGCCGTCTGAGAAGAAGGCTTTGGCAGACATTCCAGTTGTGGAAGAATTTTTTGATGTGTTTGTGGATGACTTGCCTGGACTACCCCCTGTTCGAGAAATGGAGTTTGTTATAGACTTAGAACCTGGAGCGGCCCCAGTACATAAAGCTCCTTATCGCATGGCACCGGCTGAATTAAAAGAGTTGAAGACTCAATTGCAAGAGCTGGTAGATAAGGGATTTATTCAACCTAGTACTTCGCCGTGGGGTGTGCCAGTGTTGTTAGTTAAAAAGAAAGATGGAACCCTCCGTATGTTCATCGATTATCGGGAATTAAATAAGGTGACCATAAAAAATAAATATCCTCTCCCGCGGATAGATGATTTATTTGATCAACTTCAAGGAGCAGTCGTGTTCTCGAAGATTGATTTGAGGTCGGGATATTACCAGCTGAGGATCAGAGACAAGGATGTGCCTAAAACTGCTTTCAGGCTGAGATATAGGCATTATGAATTTAAGGTGATGCCGTTTGGATTAGCCAATGCCCCTGCCGCTTTCATGGATCTAATGAATTGAGTATTTCGACCTTATCTGGATTCCTTTGTGGTAGTATTCATTGATGATATTTTGATTTATTCCCGAGATGTTGAAGAGCATGTGTATCATCTTCGTCTGGTACTTGGGAAATTGAGAGAACACCAGTTGTACGCCAAGCTCAACAAGTGTGAATTCTGGTTGGAGGAAGTTAGATTTCTTGGGCATGTGATTTCCCGAGACGGAGTGGCTATTGATCCTAGTAAGGTGGAAGCCATTTTGTCATGGCAGCGTCCGACTACAGTGCGCGAGATCTGGAGTTTCTTGGGACTTATCAGATATTATCGAAGATTTGTGGAGGGTTTTGCTCGCCTATCCGGACCTCTCACAGCTTTGACTCGGAAGAATACAAAATTTGTTTGGTCAGATAAGTGTGAGAGAAGCTTCCAAGAATTGAAGAACAGGTTGACGACAGCACCAGTGTTAGCACTTCCAGAACCACACAAGCCATTCGTAGTCTTTAGTGATGCGTCTAAATTCGGTTTGGGTTGTGTCCTTATGTAGGAAGGACGGGTTGTTGCTTATGCATCTCGTCAACTAAAGGACCATGAGAAGAATAATCCGACGCACGATTTGGAATTGGCTGCGATTGTTTTTGCTCTCAAAATCTGGCGGCACTTTTTGTATGGGAAAGCATGTGAGGTATACACCGATCACAAGAGCCTGAAGCACTTGTTTTCCTAGAAAAATTTGAACATGAGGCAGAGGCGATGGCTGGAGTTAATCAGTGACTACCAGTGCGAGATCAAGTACCATCCGGGGAAGGCTAATATAGTTGCTGATGCTTTGAGCCGAAAGTCGCACTTGGAAGATGAAGCTGAGCCGTCGGAAATGGACTTTTTTGATTTGTGGGATGAGAAGGCTCCTTATTGAAAGTTTACAGCAAGAAGAGATTTTATCTTCAGTTCTTGATATTCGGGTAACTGATTTTGAGGAATTGAAGACTCTTCAAAGGAAGGATCCGAAGCTGCTGAATATCAGAAAAAGAGTCAGAAAATCTCGAGGGCCGTTGTACTATAGTATGGATAAAGATGGAATACTTTGGTTCTGAGATCGCAGAGTGGTCCCCAAAGATTCAGAATTCAAGGAGCGGATCATGGCAGAAGCTCATGTGACCCCTTATTCAGTTCATCCCGGCAGTACAAAGATGTACCGGGACTTGAAGAAAAATTATTGGTGGGATGGAATGAAGAGGGATGTTGCCTTGTATGTTGAGAAATGCCACACATGCCGTCAAGTGAAGGCCGAGCATCAAAGACCCGCTAGTATGCTCCAACCCCTCCCTATTCCTGAGTGGAAATGGGATGGCATCACGATGGACTTTGTAGTGGGTTTGCTGAGAACGCCTAGTGGGAAAAATTCTGTTTGGGTGATTGTTGACCGGTTAACGAAGAGTGCTCATTTCTTGCCTGTTAATAACACAGATTCCTTGGGTAAGTTGACATGCTTGTACGTGAAAGAAATAGTGCGGCTGCATGACATACCAAAGAGTATAGTGTCTGATCGAGACCCAAGGTTCACGTCTCAGTTCTGGAAGAGTTTGCAGGCAGCATTGGTTACTAAGTTGAAGTTCAGTACTGCATATCACCCGCAGACAGACGGCCAATCAGAGCGCACCATTCAGACCCTTGAAGACATGTTGCGAGCATGTGTCATGGAATTTCAAGGGAGTTGGGAAAACTAGTTGCCGCTCATAGAGTTTGCATATAATAATAGCTTCCATCCGACCATTCAAATGGCTCCCTATGAAGCTCTTTACGGGAGGAAGTGCAGATCGCCCTTGTGTTGGGATGAAGTCGGGGAGAGTAGGATAATTGGACCCGAAATAATTCAAGAGATGCAAAGCCAAGTTCGGATCATCAGGGATAAAATGGTGGCAGCTCAAAGTCGTCAGAAAAGCTACGCTAACACCAGGAGGAGAGAGTTATCTTTTGAAGAAGGTGATTGGGTTTATCTCAAAGTCTCTCCCATGAGAGGTGTTAAGTGTTTTGGTAAGAAGAGGAAACTGGATCCGAGGTATGTCGGCCCTTTTCAGAGTCTGGAGAAGGTAGGGTCCGTCGCCTATAGAATTGCTTTGCCAGAGTGTTTTGGGGATATTCATGATGTCTTCCACGTATCGTCCTTGAAGAAGAGCTTTGGACAACAAGAGCCACGCTTTGTCAACCTAGAGAGTATTCAGTTGCAACCGGATCTCACTTATGAGGTTGTTCCGTCGCAGATCATGGATTGGAAGGAGCAACAATTGAGGTCCAAGACGATACCTTTGGTTAAGGTGGCATGGGGAGATCCGTTAGCTCAAGACTTCTCTTGGGAGTGAGTAGCGGACATGAGGGAACAATACCCATACTTGTTTGAGTAAAGACGGTACGTTTCTTAATCTTGATTGAGCTGAATTATTGCATTTTTAATGCTTTTGGAACCAATATATATGAATTCTTTCATTACTTTATCATTGGTTTTATATGGAAAAATGAATAAATCAAAGTTGTGATTTTAATTGATTAAAAGCATGAATTTCTGCTCTAATTTTATCAACTGTTGATTAATATAGTTTATGGTATATATCGCTCGAGCGGCGGCTTCTGGCCGCTCGAGCAAAGTCAGGCAGATTCAAACGCTCGACTTCCGCTCGACAGTGGGCTCGAGCGAGTTGCAGGAAAAGAGATCACTCGAGCGGAGGCATTTGGCCGCTTGAGCGAATTCAGGCAGAGTCGAACGCTCGATGTTCACTCGACACTCCACTCGAGCGAATATCGTATTTTACAGATCAGGATTTATTCCGCCGTCAGAGTATATAAATGATTTTTTACATCTTATGGCCGACTCTTGGCTGGGGGAGAACTCGGTTTTGGGTAGAGAAACACTTAGAATTCATTATTTTTCATTGATTTTCATTCAGATTCGGAGAGGAGGATTCATACAATCGATCATTCACGCAGCTACACAATTTCTATTGGATCATTCACTCACACTGCAGCAGATTGAAGAACTCCTTGAGGGGTCCAATTGCCACTGCAGCTCAGCCTCCTCCGCCATCTCGAATCTTCATCTCCATTCAATTGGCTTGATCTTTCAATTCCCTACTTGCTATTTCATTTCAGTTTTGAGTTTCTGAATTATTTTGGAGAATTTTGATTTAGACGTCTGAGTAATTTATTTGTTATTTATTTAATTCATGTTATTTATTTTTATCGTTCCGTTAAGCTTTCATTTTAATAGTGATTACAATTACGGTGGTTTAATTTGATAATTTGTGATTTGAATATAATGATGAACCCTAGAACATTGATTTTGGGGTTTTTCAATTTTCAGTGCATGTTTTGTCAATTATTTCCTAATTTAGTTTAATTCTTAATTTAGTTTTATTAATTTCTGAGTTTAATCCATTAGTCCTTTACATTCCAATCTGGCAATCAAAATCCAAAAAACATGAATCTAGTCCATGACTAGTACCCTCTCCCATCCATTGCACATACCATCATTTTATTTTCTCTTTGTAAAGTTTTTCACATTTTTCAACGAGTTTGATTTCTAAGTAACTTTCCCTGAGGAGATGATCTAGGAATTTATTCCTAATTATTACACAACATCCTCCTGCACTTGGGATAGCTTTAGTGCTACTCATTTTTTGAGTGAGTCAGTATCGTCCTTGAAGAAGAGCTTTGGACAACAAGAGCCGCGCTTTGTCAACCCAGAGAGTATTCAGTTGCAACCGGATCTCGCTTATGAGGTTGTTCCGTCGCAGATCATGGATTGGAAGGAGCAACAATTGAGGTCCAAGACGATACCTTTGGTTAAGGTGGCATTGGGAGATCCGTTAGCTCAAGACTTCTCTTGGGAGCGAGTAGCGGACATGAGGGAACAATACCCATACTTGTTTGAGTAAAGACGGTACGTTTCTTAATCTTGGTCACAGATGGTTTGTGTGATTTTATGTGGCTTGTTTTAAGTTGGTTGTTTATCTTGCAAATTTCGAGGACGAAATTTGTTTTAAGGGGGGAGGATGTGACGACCCGCTTTTACGTGTGTTTTCACTGAAGGATTGTTTTTTAATTTAATTAATATATTGGTTTATTTATTTTAAATTAATGTATTTTAATTGGTTTTTATTTATTTGATGCGGTGTTTATTTTATTTAGTCGTTTTACGGTTTTTAATCTCGTTTTCGGCGGATTTGTTTTGTTTTCCGGAGTGAGGATTGGACCTCATTTCTTCCCTCCATCTTTTCTTTTCCCTTTTTCCTTTTTCTCTTTTTTCCCTTTTCTTTCTTTTTTGTTTTTGTTTTTCTTCTTTTTCTTTTCCTTTTTCCCCTCCCAGCCCGCGCGATACCCCCCCGTCCGTCTCTCTCTCTCTCTCCTCTCCCTCACGTCGTTCGGCCAACCTCCCAGAACCACCGCCGCCGGCCACCGTGTGGCACACCACCCCCACCAAAATCTTCCCCTCCCTCCGGTGAACCACCCCACAAAATTCCACCACCAACGGAGCCGCCGTTTAGCCGAAAATCCACCTCCAAGCCGAGCGGTGTTTGCTCCGATCTGTCGCCGTCGCTCCACCTCCGGCCACCACCTCTTCACTACTTCATCACTGACTCCTTGCCGTCCTAACCCACCCATTTCCGGCCTCTAACAGCCACCGGAACATCTCCCACGAGCTAGTTTATGTTTTGGGCATTTCGGCCCTTCCGCCGCCACCCACGGCCAAACTCCACTTCCACTAGTTTCATAAACATCCTTAGACCCTTCCCTATCAATCCCGAGTCTTGGTTTCTCCCTGTTCAAAAGTGGGTATTTTACAACCCACGACCATAGTGAAATTGCACTGTTACGTTGCTTTCCTTCCGACATTTGCAACGCTGCGTGTTTTCTAAAAATACCTTATAGCGCTGTAAGTATTTTCCAAACCCTAATTTTAGATTTAAATATATTTTTCTTATTCAATAAATTAATTGTTGTTGGTTGGCTGATTCCGAACTGAATCCGAGGAGTTCGGGGGTCGGATGGATTGAGGACGGAGTGCTTGGTTTTGGTTGTTTATGATTGCTTGATTATTTGAGCCATGAGGCGTGAGTTGCATATTGTGTTTATGTGCATTTTGTTTTAATCGAGAAAATCCCGTTTTATTGGCGTAAATGGTTTTTGGGTGCATGTGTCTCACGAGCCCAAGCCGGGATGAGTTATTATCTCGGTGGAGCTCTTCTGGTCACTTGGGAGTGGATAATACTGAGTGACATCCCCTGAGTTGTCGCAGGGCGACGACCGGATCGCACGATACGGTAACGCTGTCGTGACGACTTCGTGGTCCCTAGAGTGGCGGGGACTAGAGGATGGCCTGGCCAGGTACGTGCAGGGTGCGAGTCTGGGTATCACTCGTTTAGGTGTCACATGCGTAGTCGTTACCTGCGGTGTAGCACAGAGCCAGGGTGTGCGGATGATCCCTAGGAGAGATCATGGTGCATGCATAACCGGATTGTTTTTATAGTTTTCGGATGTGGGCCATTTTCTGGGAAAATGGCGATGTTTGGTTTTTGAGGCTTCTGATCCATTTTCTGGGAAAATGATGGTTTGGGCCATTATCTGGGATAATGGCGAGACTTGGTTTTAAGGATATGTATTTGTGGGCCAAATGGGTTTTTGGCGTGCGTGGAAAAATTATGGTTTTATGGCGCATGTGCATTGGTTTTTCTTTCATGCATATTGTTTGAGTTTTATATGTTTTTATCTAGTGGTGTTTGGAGTTTACTTACCTGCGGCACCATTTTTGGTACTGTAGATTTTAGTGCAGAGATCGAGGATGAGGATGAGGAGGCTGAGCCCGAGGATGCGGCTCCGCCGGGGTGCTAAAGTTTATGTCTTGTATTTGGTTTAAAATTATGTTTGTGTTTTGTAATATTTATTTATGTATGTGTTGAACAGCTTTGTTTTAAACAAGAAAAATTCTGGTACTTAGTTATTGACTTTGCTTTTCGCTGTGTATTTCTCGTGCACATTCGTTGCTTATACACACACTTGGCACACGTCGATAAGGTGATGACCCGTGATGTCATCATCCGGACGTCTCGATTTCCCCGTGTTCGTGCGTGGGGATTTGGGGGCGTCATAATATGCCCATAGATCTTCAAACACACCATGATAACACATCATCCATGGTTATGGCCGAAACATAACCACATCAAAATACACATTACACCAACTTTTCATGAACTTAGAATCTTCTAATGTATTTACTGGAACATTATCAATGAACATACACGTGTAGCTGAAATCCTGTAAGTGAATATACACATGGAAAAACAAGTATTTCATGGGCTTGAACTTTTAAAAGATTTAGTTATGCAATAAGTATCCATGAATATTTTAAGAACATGCAAGTCCAAACCCTAGATGTGGCATCACATCTCATTTCCATGTTATCAAACAACAATAAACCATTTCAACAATATGGTAAGCAAACATGTAAGAAAACGATTGAATAATATGGTAGAGTATCATCACCAAATGCAATCATACAAACGAACAAACAAATGAGTTCACATAACCTATATAGGATATCCGAGTGTAAGTCAGAAATTTACTTACAAAAATATAAAAATCGACAAGCGAGTAAGCTGAAAACATAGTTTAACATTATTAGGATTGGTCATCCAAAAACCCTAATTCGTGTGGATGTGAGTAAGTGTTGTGCTCTTGGCTCATGAAACTTATTTCCAAGACGAGAAATAGTCTTCCAATATTTGGAATTCCCTTCCAAGTCTAAAATTTTCATTAAACAAAACCCTAGTTTAAGTAAGTACTAAGGCCGTGGCCCTCATTCCTCAAAATTTTCATGCTCATGAGCTTAAAGCAAATGAGATTTGAGTCTCCATTCCCTTTAAAAAGAGAACCCTAGTCTAGCCGACGGCGTGTGTGTATGCTCCTATGAGAAACTTTACCAAATCTGAAAACTCTTGTGTTTCTTTGGTCATGGGTGTGTGTTTGAGCATTTTTTCATGATAAAATTCATCAAGTCTAAAAATTTCTCCCTTTGGCAATGTGTGTGGTGTAAGGAAAAGAGTGTTTGGTTTCTCACCTTACATGACCTCCTCCTTAGATCGTGCCTCTAGCTTGGCATGCACATAGCATGGTGTTTGAATGAAGTGATAGTGGTATGGGTGGTGTTTGGATAGAGAGAAAGTGGTGAAAATGGAGAGAAAAATGAAATGGCCAAATGTCCCAAGAGAGCTCCACCAAGTGACTAAAAGACCTTAAGGATTTTGGCTCTTCCCATTAGCTCCTTTGCATGGATGCAATTTGGCACCTAACCCATGTGCCTCTTCCCCTTATCCATCATTGGATTGTGTTGGAAACCAAATGCATCTTTTTGGACAAGTGGCGTGACCTCCTCAAAACCAAAGCTCCACTTTCTTTCTTGCCCTTCATTTTTGTGTCTTGTTTCATTGTATCTGTTGGCAAAGTGGTCCTTTTTCAAACTAAAATCTTCCCCAATCCTCTACAAATGTGCATGTGTGCCATGTGGCGTGTGAAGAGTGTGTGAGTGTGGGTGGCTGAATAGCTCATCTCCTTCCCAAGAAGATCTTTCTTCTACCAATTTATTGGACATGTGGGCCATGTGGCTTCAAAACTCTAATTTCACTATAGGGGCTGAATCACTCATGGGCTTTGGCCTTCCTCAAGACCTTAGATGCTTAGTACTCCAATCTAGTCTCTAAATAGGTTACTCTACCTTGCTTAGCCTGAAGTAATATACC
The DNA here is from genome assembly GCF_018687715.1 of Carya illinoinensis. Lineage (NCBI taxonomy): Eukaryota > Viridiplantae > Streptophyta > Magnoliopsida > Fagales > Juglandaceae > Carya > Carya illinoinensis. The sequence continues at coordinate 22,798,927 of NC_056765.1, forward strand.
AAAATAACTACGAGGCTTAGCTAAATTCCTGGTCATCACAGCTTTTCTAGAAATTCCATGCACATCAAGAATGAGAATGTGAACACACAAGTTCTTCTAGTCTATCACACACCTCAAGCGCCGCAGTTCTGTCTTGGTATCTCTTATTCTTGCTAATTGGCATTTAAGAAATGACAATTATATTGAATGCTAAAAAACCAAAGAAAATCAAAGAAATCATCAAAAGATAAAGTTATACTCCCATTCAACATAAACAATATCAAAATAATGAACCAGCAGATCTGAATTATACTCACCGACTTCAAATTATCTTCTTCAAAATGCATATAAAATCCTAGAACTGTATACAATATCTCAATCCACCCGAGTATAGTTTAGAAAGCATACACGAACAATCCATATAAAAGGAATACATTTTTGTGCAATTCCTCGATCCAAATACAACTTAAGCCTACCATCATTCCAAGACCTAGTAAATGAAAAGCAAACATACACACAATGCAAAACCAAAACTGTGACATCCCGTTTTTAAGTGTATTTTCACTGAAGGAGTATTTTAATTTAATTAAAATATTAGTTCTTTTATTTTAAATTATTGTACTTTAATTAGATTTATTTAGTTGTAATATTCGTTTTGTGGAGCTTTCTTAATATTAATTATTGTTTTGATTTTAAATTGCTGTATAATTTATTTTAGTTTGTTTTTGGATTTAAAATTATGTTGTTGTTTTATTAGTTATTTATTATATTTTAGCTTGATATGGTGTTTAAATTATTTTAATCGTTTTATAGCTTTTAAAATTATTTTCGTTAGATCAGTTTCTTGACTCAAGATGTGAGAACTGGATCTCACTTTCTTTCTTTTCTTGTTCTTTTCTCCTCTTTTTCTTTTCTGCTTTTTTTTTTCTTCTTCTTTCTTTTTTTTTTCTTCTTTTTCCTCCCCTACTTCTTCCCCCCTAGCCGTGCGACCCAACCCCCCTCTCCCTCCGTCCGTTTTCCTTTAGTCGCCCAGCCGGCGCCACCTCCAGCCACCATGACCCACCTCCACCTTCAGCATGTCCCTCCCACACCGGCGAGCTCTACTGCACCGGTGGTGTGCTACACCGGCCACCCAATCTCTCTTTTTTCTCCTCCAAACAAATGGGTTTTCAAGCCTTTTTCTCCTTTTTGAGCCACCATACACGACCAAATCAGACACCAAGCACCACCAATGGATTCACCACATCAAGGGCTTCCTTCTCATGTCTTTCTTTTCCCCTAGCTCTCTCTTTTTCTCCGATGGGTCTCCATAGCTAGAGTTTCGGTTGCACCACCGTACGCCGCCGTCCACAGCCACCCATGATGTTTCACCACCACCATCTTGTTCCTCTCATCACCATGACCTTCCCCAAGAAATTTCATGGCCAACGGAGTTGTGTATAGCTCTCACTCTCCCTCACTCTCCCTCGGCATCTTTTCCTCAAAGTTGGCCGATCTCCACCATGCGCCGCCACCCACGGCCAACTCTTACTTCCAATGGCTTCATAAACCCCTCTAGGCCATTCCCTATCAATTTCAAATCTTGGTTTGTCCCCGTTCGAAAATGGCTATTTTACAACCCACAGCCACAGTGCATTTTACACTGTTACGTTGCTTTTTCTCCGTTGTTTGCAATGTCGTGACCCTTCAAAAATTATCTTATAGCGCTGTAAGTATTTTCCAAACTTGCTTTAAGATTTAAATGTATTTTTGCTTAAACAAATAATTGTGATTGGTTGGCTTCCGGACTGAGTCCGAGGAGTCGAGGGTTGGATGGATTTGAGGATGGAGTTAGTTATGTTTGGTTGATATTGAGATTTATTGAATATTTCGTGTCTTAATGTTTGCATTGCATAGTGCATACATGTTCATGTTTAAAAAGGAAAATTAGGTTTTCGTGTAATTGCATGTATGTACATGTGTTGGAAAATAATGAAAACTGGGCTTGTAAGCGAGAAATGATTTATGGTATATGTGAACGCTTGGATTGACTAGTTTGAGTCAGAGGCATGTGTAGGGATGGTGGTGAGCAGGGACGGTGGTAGAATCCCGCCTGTGGTTCCTGCCTACGGTGCACGCGGCGTAGGGATGGTGGTAAGCAGGGACGGTGGTGAGCAGGGATGGTGGTAGAGTCCCGCCTGCGATTCCCACCTACAGTGCTCTGATGGTTTGGTTTTGGGCCATTATCGGGGATAATGGCGAGGTTATGTTTAAAGGGAATGTTTGGGGCCAAAATGGGATTTTTGGTGTGTGTGGAAAAATGTGGATTTGTGGGATATGTGCATTTAGTATTCTTTCATGCATATTGTTGAGTTTAATATGTTTTTATCTTGTGGTGTTTGGATCTTTACTTACCTGCGGCACCATTTTGGTACCATAGATTTTGATGCAGAGGTCAAGGAGGAGGAGGAGGAGCCCGAGCCCGAGGAGGCGGCTCTGCCAGAGTTTTGATTTGGAGTTTTATGCCTTGTAGTTTGGTTTTGAAACGATATTTGAGGCTTGTAATATTTTATTATGTATGTTTTGAACGGGTTTGTATTAAACAAAGAAAAATTCTGGTACTTAGTTATAAGACTTTTGTTATCCACTGCGTATTTTTATTTGCACACTTGTTGCATGTACATACACTTGGCACTTGGCGATAGGGTGGTGACCTGTGTTGTCATCATCCCGACGTCTCGATTTCCACGTGTCCGTATGTGGGATTTGGGGGTGTCACAAAAACACTCAAACACCTAATTCCAAATACATTAGAGTAATCCTCTGAGTTGAGTTATTTGTGCTCGTTGATTCCTTTGAGTTAGTAAATTATGCAACCACAAAATGAACTCCAAACTTAAGTAGCCATTTAATAAAATCACAAATGTTATCCATAAATCAGGCATTGCTAACCTATTACAAATCCAAAAATCAAATCTTATGCTGACCTATTCTAAATATGGGTAAGTTCAAATAAGATCCATATACAAACAATGTACCTTTGACACCACTTTGAATGTGTCGAGCAAAAGCTCCAGGGTCTCTCTCGAAGATGTGGCCTTCGACATCTGATTCAGCCCATTTTTGAGCCATGAGTGAGCAATCCATGGAACCTCTTTATGGTCGATCTTGTCTTGGAGCTTGACTAGCGGGGCCTGCATTCACACTATCGAAATTGACCTTCTGTGTTGTGTTTGGTTGTAGAGAAAATTAGCTTCCTCTTTGAATATGGGGAGAAAAACAAAATTAATTTTTATGCATTTGAATGAAATTGAATTAAGGACGATAAGTAATGTGCAAAACCTCATTAAGAAAGTATTAATATGCAATAAAGTTTGAAGAGCTCTAGGTTCATCTCCTGAGAGTGATGAGAAGGTTTCAGAATGTTTACCTTAGCCAGACGACAAAATGCTTGAATTGAAGTCTTGCATAATTGAAGCACAAGAAAGCAAACTGATGGGTGATGGAATCAACGAGTACAAATAACTCAAATGAAAGAAAGATAGCGCCAAACAAACTAGAGGGACATAAATGAAATAATCTAAACCTTCCCATAGGAGAAAAAGTAACAATAGGAGAAAGAAATTAATTAAAAATTATTTACATTTTTGAACAATGCATAATAGATGTAACAGTGACAGTATAGCAATTTGGAAAGTAGAGATGAAAAAAATCATCGTTTTTTAGCTAAATTCTTCAAATTTTACAAATGAAAAATTCTACTCATCATTCTCACTCCAAGCACCACACATTTTTTTTTTAATTTTTTTTCTCTTACCAAATATGTGGTATATGAATTATGAGTAGAAGAAATCAATTGGCTTATGAAGAATAAAACCAAAGAAAATTTGGAAATTTTAAAAAATAAAAATAAATGTGGCGTATGATATGTGGGGATGATGAGAAGCAAAACTCTTTTTTAGATAGATGCATTTTACATAATCTATTAAGAATGCTCTTAGTCCCGTGACCTTCTTTCCCTTTCTCCTTTCCTGTTCCTGTGAAGGAGAGACTTCCTCTCTTTGCTTTGAAAGATCGACACCCTTTCCCTCTCTCTTTGAAGGCAACATTATTATTTTTTTTTCCAATTTTTCATGGATGAACTTTGATGCCTCTAATTGTTGTTCCCTGAATTTATGAGTTTTGGACTTTTTTTGAGTAAGCTTCCAACGATAAATTTCATTTATATTTTATTTATTTCTTCTTCTTTTTCTATTTGTTTGGTAAGAAAAAAGAAGAGGTTTCAATAAATAAATTAAAGAGAAAAACAATGTATGAAATTTCTGTTGTATGCTGCTTCTCTTTTTTTCTTTCCTTCTCTTGGGGGCAAAAACTAAGAAAAATGTTTGTGACAACTTTATTGAGAAATTTTGGTAAAGAAAATTGTTTTTGGAAAATTTTTTTATCTGCCATTTGGATGCAAATAAAACTAAAAGGAAAAGAGATGAAAAGGATATAGGTATTATATGAGCCGGTTTTGAATTTTTTGGGACTTCCTAATAGCATTTCTAAAGGTTCACATATAGTTATGTGTGAAGGGGAAGTGGTAGTTAACATAGTAATTGTAGTAAAGTATTCAAGGGAAGTTTGTACAAAATTGGAGATCAAAACGTTGTGCAGAAGGTGGGAAGCTTGAAAGATGAAACGATGCACTTTGAATTAATGAAACGGTGAGTTCAATGCAAGTATTGTAAGGGGCTGAAGCAAAGAGCAAATGGTGCACAATGAATAAGTGCAATAGAGCATTTTATGTGGTTCTCATTTAGTTGTCCAGATGCATGTTAAACTATGTGTTTTGTACTTTTAATTGATATAGTGCATTTTACTCATATGTTTTTATATAAATGGAGATAGGAGTGAATCTGTGAAAGGTATCTATGATGTTTGAAGTATTTTCTTGAAGGAGGTTGAGCTTTCTTTAAACAAAGTTCATTTCTTGAGGTTCTTGTTTCCTTTCCTTGTAGTTTTGCATAATCCTTGTACTAGCTCATCCCTAATTGTTGGTATCAGAGAGGGAAAGTCTTCTTATGGCTAAAGGTACTCGAGTAGGAGCTTTGAAGGCCCACCAAGAAATGAGTCAAAAGCAACATGAAGCAATGCAGCACCAGTTAAATGATTCAACAGAAGTCAATTCATGTTATTTCTGACAAGTTAGATAGATGACTGATATGGTCAGAACTTTAATTGAGAATCAAAATGTGTGTTTACCTAGAAAGGATATGCAAGAACCAAGAATTATAGTTCAAGAGGATAGAAAATTCTTGCCCAGAGGAGTTAGATTGGATTCTCCCCATTTTAATGGTGGAAATCCTTCAAATTGGGTTTTTAAGGTCAACTAATACTTTGGATATCACCAAACTTCTCCAATTTAGAACCTCTTGATGGCTTCTTATCAAATGGAAGGGGAGGCCTTGGTGGAGGATACTAAGATGTTGCAGATGGAGGGTAGTTTGATAGTTGGGAATCATATGTTAAGGTTCTCTTTATTAGATTTGGCCCAACCTATGATGATCCCGTGAAGGCCTTAACAAGGCTTAAGCATACTTCGACAATGGCAATGTATAAAAAATAGTTTGAGGAACTGTCTAACAGACTCAAAAGGTCTTTCATTGAGCTAAATCCTATTAGTTTGAGTGCTGCTTTTGGGTTAGCAAAACTACAAGAGTATGTGTTGAGTTCCAAAAGGGAACTTTAGTTCTCAATAGAGGCAATGACAACAGGACTCAGCGGTTGGGGGACACTGTGAATAAGGGAAATCAGAAGAATAATTTTCAGACTAGGAGAGTATCCTTTGTATAGATGGATAAAAAGAGAAGGAATGTGTTATGTTACCATTATGAAGGAAAGTGGAACCCCTCTCATGTGTGTAAGATTCCAAAGGTGTACTTATTACAAGCTAAATATGATAAAATGAATGAGGAAGAATTGAAGGAAATACAAGAAGTAACAAAGACAGTAGGGCTAGTAGAGCAGAATGATGGGAAATATCAATTCATGCTATCTCAGGGTTTCCTTGCCCTAACACTATGAGATTGGGGGGTGTGATTGGTGCCCAACTAGTGGTGATTTGGTTAACTTTGTGAGTACTCATATTTTTCTTGACCCACAAGGTGCTAAGATAGCTAACTTGAAGGTGTGTGAGGAGCCTCAATTTCAAGTCAAAGTAGCGAATGGAGAAAAGTTAGTGAGCAAGGGAAAATGTGATGGATTGGTGGTAAAGGTCCAAGGTAATAAATTTTCCATTCATTTCAACTACTAAGTTTGGGTGGTTGTGGATAGTACTTGGAGTATACTGGCTTCGAACACTTGGTCCCATTGTGTGGGATTTTAGGCAGATGACCATTCAATTTGAATTAGAAGAAAGAAAGGTGAAGTTGCAAGGGTTGTATGTTGGAGACACTTCTATGGTGGAGGGAAGTAAAGTTTTGAAGCCTTCATCACTAAGGAAGCAGGGGTGGTTGTTACAACTAGTCTCTATAAAAGATAGTTCTAAGTAGAAGGTAGAATAGCAAGAGGTCGGTGACTTGCTTGAAGAGTTTCAAGGGGCTTTTGAGGAACCAACTGGGTTACCACCTTAGAGGTCTTGTGATCATTAGATCATTTTGAAGAATGGAAATTAGCCTATCATAGTTAGGCCTTACAAATATCCATTCTATCAAAAAGCTAAGATTGAGGAAATTGTACAAGATTTTTTAAAATCAGGAGTTGTGAGACCAAGTCAGAGCACTTTTTATTCACCAGTTCTTTTGGTGAGGAAAGTTGATGAATGTTGGAGGATATGTGTGGATTATAAGGGATTGAATCAAGAAACCATCAAAGACAAGTTTTCAATATGTGTCATTGATGAACTACTTGAGCTAAGATTTTTTTCAAGCTGGATTTTAGATCTGGCTACCACTAGATTAGAGTGAAGGAGGAGGATGTTTCAAAGAAAAAACTTAGGACCCATGAGGGTCATTATGAATTCTTAGTGATGCCAGTTGGGTTCACTAATGCTCCAACCACATTTCAAAAGCCGATGAATGATGTTTTTAAGCCATTTATCAGGAAGTTTGTCCTTGTATTTTTTTATGACATCCTCATGTATAGCAAGACTTATTTTGACCATTTGAAGCATTTGGGAGTAGTCTTGAACACATTGAGTCATCACAAGTTACTTGCTAAGATGTCAAAGTGTTAGTTTCGGGTGGCTGACGTGGTAATTCTAAGGCATCTCATATCAGGGTTTGGGGTGAAAGGTGATCTGCTAAAATTAGTTCCATGTTGGAGTGCTCAGTTCCACATTCCTTAAAGTCTTTGAGGGTTTTCATGGACTTACTTAGTACTCTAGGAAATTTATTAGAGGATATGGGTCTATTGCAGCACCTTTGATTGCATTGTTGAAGAAAAATGCCTTTGAGTGGTTTGATACAGCAGAAGTGGCATTCAAGGAGTTAAACAAGTTTTGACACAACCATCAGTATTGAGACTACCATATTTTTCTAAGCATTTTACAGTGGAGTGTGGTGCTAGTGGGACTAGATTGGGGGAAGTCCTTATGTAGGAAGGTAAGCTCATTGCCTTCTTTAGCAAAGCCTTTAAAGGATGGAGTTTGGCACTGTTGACATATGAGAAAGAGCTGTTGGGATTGGTCACTACTATTTAGAAGTGGAGGCCCTACTTGCTTGGTCATACTTTTAAAATTAAAACTGACAAGCAAGCTCTTAAGTTTCTTTTGGAGCAAAAGGTTGGAATAAAAGCTTAGTAAAAGTGGATTACAAGTTAATGGGTTATGATTTCTCCATTGATTACAAGAAGGCGAAAGACAATAAAGTAGTGGATGGACTCTCAAGGAGAGAAGAGGAGCAGAATGCTACACTAACAATGATTTCCTTTCCTACTCATTTTGTGGATTGAAAATTTGAAGGATAGTTATACACTTGTCCGAAAAGATTCAAAACATATATACCAGACTGCAAGTTGGTGAGGAAGTTGATAAAAACTATTATGTGCAACAACAATTGCTGCTAAGGAATGGGGGGAAATGGCAGTGGTGCCCTCTTCCCTTTTCAAAGACAAAATCATGCAGCATGCATATACACAATTTCCCACAGTCTAGTCATGTGGGGTATTCTAAAACCTTACAAAGACCAAAAGAGGAATTCTATCGGGAGGGAATGCATAGGGATATAAGTTGTGAGTGAATGTGATGTATGTCAGACCACAAAACATGAAACACTTTATCCAGCAGGATTGCTACAACCATTACTTGTACCAGCTTTGCCTTGGACAAATATTTCAATCGATTTCATTCAAGGTCTACCATTGTCTTATGGGTCTAATGTGATTTTTCTTTTTGTGATTGACAGAGTTACAAAGCATTCCCATTTTTTCACATTGGGTCATCCTTATACATTAGTGATTGTTGCACAGGTATTCTTTTCTAGGGTTTTCAAACTCTATGGTATGCCCAAGTCTATAGTTTCTAACAGAGACCCTATTTCCAGAAGTTCATTCTCGAAGGAGTTGTTCTAGCTCTAAAATACCACTTTGGCCTTCAGTTCAACTTACCATCTGCAAACTATGGTTAAACTGAGGCACTTTATAAGTTTGTTGAAACTTATTTAAGGTGTTATTGTGGGTCCAGACCAAAAGATTAGAGCTTGTGGTTGCTAATGGTTGGATGGTGTTTTAACACCACAGTCCATTCTTCTACAAGTTTATATCCTTTTGAGGCATTATATGGTTATCCACCCCCTAAACTTTTGTCATGTGTTCATAGGACAAAAGCCAATGAGGCTGTAGATAAGCAGTTGAAGACAAGGGATGAAATGATTGGGCTCTTAAAGTAGAATTTACTGAAAGCGCAGCAAATGATGAAATTTTTTGCTGATAAAACATGACTGACATAAACTTTGAAAGAGGTGATTGGGTCTTCTTGAGGTCAACCTTATAGGCAAAATATAGTGGCTCTACAACATAATGTGAAATTAGCACCTCATTATTATGTCCCTTTCCAGATTGTGGCTAAGGTGGATTTTGTATCTTATAAATTGAATTGGCCAACATCTTCAAAGCTACATCTTGTTTTTTATGTCTCTTGTCTTAAGAAGAAATTAGGGTAGTAGATTACACCCTTGCCATCTTTACCACATGTTGATAAGGAGTGTAGGATTAAACTAGAACCTCAGGCTATTTTGGATAGACGTATGAAGAAGGTGGGAGATCATGCAATGATTGAAGTCTTAGTTCAATGGAGGGGTACTCTTTCTAAAGATAGTACTTAGGAACCCCTATGAAAGCTTAGAGATCTTTACCCTGATCTTGTGGGCAAGGTCTTGTAGGGAGGGGGTCTTAGCCATTAGCATTGTGGTCAAGGCTTATTGAAGGAGGGGAGAATGTTATGTGTGAGGGGGAAGTGGTAGTTAATGTAGTTACTGGAGTGAAGTATTTGAGAGAAGTTTGTATAGAAGTGGAGATCAAAACAATGTGTAGAAGGTGGAAAGCTTGAGAGATGAAATGGTGCACTTTGAATTAATGAAACAGTGAGTTCAATGCAAGTGTTGTAGCATGCTGAAGCAAAGAGCAAATGGTGCGTAGTGAATAAGTGGAATGGGGCATTTTATGTGGTTCTCATTTAGTTTTACAGATGCATATTAAACAATGTGTTGTGTACTTTTAATTGACACGGTGCATTTTACTCATATGTTTTTGTATAAAAGAATACAAGAGTGAATTTGTGAAAGGTATATGCGATTATGAAGTATTTTCTTGAAGGAGGTTGAGCTTTTCTCGAATAGAGTTCATTTCTTGAGGTTTTTGAATTCTTGTTTCCTTTTGTGATGACCCGTTTTTACGTGTATTTTTACTGAATGAGTTGTTTTTAATTTAATTTTATATTAGCTCTTTTATTTTAAATTATTGTATTTTAAATTGGTTTTAATTTATTTGATGTTGTGTTTAATTTATTTTAGTCGTTTTATAGTTTTTAAAATCGTTTTCGGCGGATCAGTTTTTGGATTCCGGAGTGAGGATTGGACCTCATTTCTTTTCCCTCATCTTTTCTTTTTCTTTTCTCTTTTTCTTTTTCTTTTTCCTTTTTCTTTCTTTTTCCTTCTTCTTCTTTCTTTTCTTCTTCTTCTTTTCCTCTCTTCTCTCCCGCGCACGCCCAGCTCCATTTCTCTTTACCATCGCCGGCCCTTTGATCGCCCAGTTCGCCGCCTTCCGGCGACTGTGATGACCCGTTTTTGAGTGTATTTTCGCTGAAATAATTGTTTTTATTTTAATTAATATATTAGCTATTTATTTTAATTTATTTGCGTTTTTTAAAGTTGGTTTTTAAATTAATTTATTTTATTTGGTGTTGTGTTTTATTTAGTTGTTTTGTGTTTTTTTTTTTAATCTTTTGGCGGGTTAGTTTTGCTTTCCGGAATGAGGTTTGGACCTCATCTTTTCCCTACATCTTTTCCCTTTTTCCTCTTTTTTTTCTTTTTCTTTTTCTTTTTTTTCTTTCTTCTTCTTTCTTTTTTTTCTTTTCTTTTTTTTTCCCTCCCTTTCTCTCTCCCCGATCGGCTCCCCCCCCCCGTGCTCTCTCTCTCTTCCCTCCCTCTCCCGCGTCGTCTCTCTCTCTCCTCCGGCCCAGCGCCGTCCGGCCACCTCCCGACCTCCCACCGGTCCCATTTTCTTCCCCTCCCTCCGGTGCACCGCCCCACCGAAAACCACCCCCAACCGGCCGGCCATTTGGCCGGAAAAAGCTTCCAAAGGGCGCACGGATTTCACTCCGATCCGCCGCCGTCGCTCCACCTCCGGCCACCATTTCTTCACCACTTCATCACCGACCTCTTGCCGTCCTAACCCACCCATTTCCGGCCTCCATCGACCACCGGAGCAGCTCCCACGAGCTTGTTTTCCGATTTGCCATTTTCGGCCATTTCCGGCCATTCCGCCGCCACCCACGGCCGTCCGTCGCTTCCATTAGCTTCACAACCACCTCTAGACCATTCCCTATCAATCTCGTGTCCTAGTTTGTCCCCGTTCAAAAGTGGGTTTTTCGGACCCACGGCCACAGTGAATTTTCACTGTGACGTTGCTGTTTTTCCGCCGTTAGCAACGCCGCGAGCTTTCTAAAAATACCGTATAGCGCTGTAAGTATTTTCCAAACCCTATTTTCAGATTTTAATATATATTGCTCATTCAATTGATTTATTTATTTAATTATTTATTTAATTGTTTGTTGTTGGTTGTTGATTCCGGACTGAGTCCGAGGAGTTTCGGGGGTCGGATGGATTGAGGACGGAGTGTTTGTTTGGTTGGTTGTGTTTGGTTGTTTCGATTGGGCCGTGTGGTGTGCGTTGCTTTTTATTTGTGTGCGTTGCATATCGCGTGCATGTGCATCATGTTTATCGGCGTTTTGGCGTTTGGGTGCGTGTGTCTCACGAGCCCAAGCCGTGATGGGTTATTATCACGGTGGAGCTCCTCTGGTCACTCGGGAGCGGTCAATACTGAGTGACATCCCCTGAGTAGTCGTCTGGGCGCTGACGAGTTTGGTACTAGAGGATGGGTCTGGCCCGGTACGTGCTGAGCACGAGTCCAGGCATCGCTCTATTCACCGATTCTGAGGCCCTGAGCGATGACGGAGTAGTATTAGAGGATGGGTCTGGCCCGGTACGTGCTGAGCACGAGTCCAGGCATCGCTCTACTCACTGACTCCGGGAGCGGAAATTAGAGGATGGGTCTGGCCCGGTACGTGCTGAGCACGAGTCCAGGCATCGCTCTATTCACCGATCCCGTGGCCCTTCGCTGGCGAGGGCTAGAGGATGGCCCGGCCCGGTACGTGCATGGCACGAGTCTGGGCATCGCTCGTTTAGGTGTCGCGCGCGTAGCCGTTCTCTATGGTGTGGCACTGAGCCAGGGTGTGCGGATGATCCCTAGGGGAGATCATGGTGCATACGGAGCGGGTTGTGGTATGGTTTTTCAGTTATGATCCATTTTCTGGGAAAAATGGTGGTTTGGGCCATTATCTGGGATAATGGCGAGGTGTGGCTTTATGGAGGTTGGTGGGCCTTTTGGGTTTTGGCGTGCGTGTTAAAATATATGTGTAGCGGGGCGTGTGTTTGTTTGATCTTGTTTTCTTGTTGTTTGGGTTGTATGTATTTTCATCTGGTAGTGTTTGGGTCATACTTACCTGCGGAACCTTTCTTGGTTCCGTAGCTTTTGGTGCAGAGTTCGAGGAAGAGGAGGAGGAGGCTGAGCCCGAGGATGCGGCTCCGCCGGGTTGCTGATGCTGTGCTTTTTATCTGTTTTCAAACTTGTATTTGTGTTTCTTGTAATATTTTATTTAAGTATGTTTTAAACAGTTTGTATTACATTAAGAAAAATTCTGGTACTTAATTATTGACTTGCTTCTCGCTGCGTTTGTCTTGTGCACTTTGTCGCTCTTGCACACACTTGGCACACGTCGTTAGGATGGTGGTCCGGGTTGTCACCATCCGGACGTCTCGATTTCCCCGTGTTCGGGCGTGGGGATTTGGGGGCGTCACAGGTGGTATCAGAGCGGTTTGGCTCTGGGTAAAACCACATGTCCCGTAGGTAGTACCAGAATGTTTTAAAGTTGTGTTTTAAAAAAAATTATGTTAAGTATAGTTGTTTCCTTTGTTTATTTGTTTGAGCTTGTTTGCTTGTTTTTATTTATTTAGTTATGTTTTAACATGCCGGTTTCTTTTGTTTCTTGATGTGTTGTGTTGTTTTTGTTTATGTTGGTTTTGTGATGGTTTTATCTGTTTTCTTAAAGGAGGGTCAAGTGTGGTGTTGTGACAGGAAATGGGAAGACCAGGAAGACCAAGGAAAAATACTCAGGAACCGCAGGACAATACCTCCAGAGATGACTCCATAGCCGAGGCAATAAGGCAGATGACGGAGTTTATGCAACAGAATATTAGGCCACAACAGACAGGGCCTTGGCCACCACAAGGAGGTCCTTGGCCACCACAAGGAGGGCCTTGTCCACCACCCGGAGGGCCTTGTCCGCCACAGGGAGTGTATTGGCCACAACCAGGAGGTCCTTGGCCATATCAGGGAGGGCCTTGGATGTATCCGGGCGGGTCAAGTAGCATGGTGCAAGCCGGATGCACCTATGAGCGCTTCCTAGCGCATCGGACTCCACACTTCACTGGAAATGAGGATCCTCTTCAGGCTGGAAGATGGATCAGAGACCTGGAGAAAACCTTTGAGGTGTGTGGATGTACTGAAGCTCAGCAAGTACTCTACGCCAGCTATCTTTTGCAGGGTATCGCCTCTGATTGGTGGGATACCAGGAGGGTGATGCTGGAAGCTGAGTTGGGATCTTTCGCTGCAGTGACCTGGCAGCGTTTCAAGAAGGAGTTCAATGACCGCTTCTTTCCCACCTCGGTAAGAAAACAAAAGGCAAGAGAATTCTCTAATTTGATCCAAGGGGGCGCAACAGTGGAACAATACGCCCGGAGGTTCATAGAACTTGAGCAATTCGCTCCTCATCTTGTTGCCACTGAGGAGTTGCGAGCAGAGCGTTTCCAGGAGGGACTACGCCCTGATATACGCCGTTTGGTGGTCAGCCACCGGATATCCACTTTTCAGGAGTTAGTGGATGTGGCCACCCTTATAGAGCGGGAAAATAATCTGGGTATGGGCTCCCCTCCAGGACAAAAGAGGCGGAGTTTTTCTGGTGAAGGAAGTAGCTCGGGTTCGCCCCAGAAGTTTGTTCAGCGGTCCGGGACTCGATCGCAAGCATCCTCAAGTGTTCGCATGGGAGGACGTGTACCTGTATGTGGAATTTGCAATAGAGCTCATGCGGGCGAGTGCTCTTCTGGTGGAGCTCGATGTTTTACTTGTGGCCAGCCGGGCCACTTTTCCCGAGAATGTCCAAGAATGGTTCAAGGGAACCGTGGAGGTAGGCGCGGTGGAAGAACCAACCCGAGACAACCAGTGCAAGCCCGGGTTTATGCTGTCACACCCGGAGAGGTAGATGATGAGGCACCAGCGACCCATGATGCTGGAGTAATCACAGGAAGAGTTCGTTTGTACGAGTTTTATGCTTGTACCTTGTTTGATTCCGGTGCTTCACAATCGTTTGTGTCTTCCACGTTTGCTCGGGTGTGTAACTTGGTCACGGAACCGTTGCCGAAGGCTATGGTAGTGGCCCTACCCGATGGTGAGAGGGTGTGGTGTTCCAAAGTTGCTTTGGGATGCCCGTTAAATTTTGAGGGAAGGTTTTTGGATGCTGATCTGGTAGTGTTCAAGCTGTTGGGTTTTGATATCATCCTCGGGATGGATTGGCTATACCGATATTCTGCGACTATTAATTGCAGAAGTCGGACAGTTAGCTTTCAGCTTCCGGATGGTGATTGTCTGGAATTCGCGGGGAGTAAATTGAAAGAAAAACCGATGATTATATCGGCGTTACAGGCAAGAAGAGAAATTGCATGGGGAGCGGATGCATTCTTGGTCCAGATGGTATCCACGCCGTCTGAGAAGAAGTCCTTGGCAGACATTCCAGTTGTGGAAGAGTTCCCCGATGTGTTTGTGGATGATTTGCCCGGACTACCCCCCGTGCGAGAGATGGAGTTTGTTATAGATTTGGAACCTGGAGCGGCTCCTGTGCATAAGGCTCCTTACCGCATGGCACCGGCTGAATTGAAAGAGTTGAAGACTCAGTTGCAAGAATTAGTAGAGAAGGGATTTATTCAGCCTAGTACGTCGCCGTGGGGTGCCCCAGTTTTATTTGTTAAAAAGAAAGATGGAACTCTTCGTATGTGCATTGACTATCGGGAGTTGAACAAGGTGACCATCAAAAATAAATATCCTCTCCCGCGGATAGATGATTTATTTGACCAGCTTCAGGGAGCAGCCGTGTTCTCTAAAATTGATCTGAGGTCGGGATACTACCAGCTGAGAATCAGAGAGCAGGATGTGCCTAAAACTGCCTTCAGGTCGAGGTATGGACACTATGAATTTAAGGTGATGCCGTTTGGGCTAGCTAATGCTCCTGCTGCTTTCATGGATTTAATGAATCGGGTGTTCCAACCTTATCTGGATTCTTTTGTGGTGGTATTTATTGATGATATACTGATTTATTCTCGAGATGTTGAAGAGCATGTGTATCATCTTAGTCTGGTACTTGAAAGATTGAGAGAACACCGGCTTTATGCCAAGCTTAGCAAGTGTGAGTTCTGGTTGGAAGAAGTTAAATTTCTCGGGCATGTAATTTCCAGGGGCGGGGTGGCAGTTGATCCTAGTAAAATAGAAGCCATTTTGTCATGGCCACGCCCGACTACAGTACGGGAGATCAGGAGTTTCTTGGGGCTCGCCGGTTATTATCGAAGATTTGTAGAAGGTTTTGCTCGCCTATCCGGACCTCTCACAGCCTTGACTCGGAAGAATACAGAATTTGTATGGTCAGATAAATGTGAGAGAAGCTTCCAGGAATTAAAGAACAGGTTGACGACGGCACCAGTGTTAGCACTCCCTGAACCGCATAAGCCTTTCGTAGTCTTCAGCGATGCGTCCAAGTTTGGGTTGGGTTGTGTCCTTATGCAGGAAGGACGGGTTGTAGCCTATGCATCTCGTCAGCTTAAGGACCATGAAAAGAATTACCCGACGCACGATCTAGAATTGGCTGCGATTGTTTTTGCACTCAAGATCTGGCGGCATTTCTTGTATGGGGAAGCTTGTGAGGTATTTACTGATCATAAGAGTTTGAAGCATTTGTTTTCCCAGAAAAATTTGAATATGAGGCAAAGGCGGTGGCTGGAGCTAATCAGTGACTATCAGTGTGAGATCAAGTACCATCCAGGAAAGGCTAATATAGTTGCTGATGCTTTGAGCCGGAAGTCACATTTGGAAGACGAAGTTGAGCCGTCGGAAGTGGATTCGTTACTTTGTGGGATGAGAAGGCTCCTACTAGAGAGTTCGCAGCAAGTGGAGATTTTATCATCAGTTCTTGATATTCGGGTAACCGATTTTGAAGAATTGAAAGCTCTCCAAAGAAAGGATTCGAAGCTGCTGAACATCAGGAAAAGAGTTCGAAAGTCTCGAGGGCCGTTGCACTATAGCTTGGATAGTGATGGGATTTTACGGTTCCGAGATCGCAGAGTGATTCCAAAGGACTCAGATTTCAAAGAGCGGATCATGGCGGAGGCTCATGCGGCCCCTTATTCTGTTCATCCAGGCAGTACAAAAATGTATCGGGACTTGAAGAAGAATTACTGGTGGGATGGAATGAAGAAGGACATCGCCTTACATGTTGAGAAATGCCACACATGCCGACAGGTAAAGGCCGAACATCAGAGACCTGCAGGTGTGCTCCAACCCCTCCCTATTCCTGATGGAAATGGGATGACATCACGATGGACTTTGTTGTGGGTTTGCCGAGAACGCCTAGTGGGAAGAATTCTGTTTGGGTGATTGTGGACCGATTAACGAAGAGTGCTCATTTTCTGCCTGTTAATAACACCGACTCTTTGGGTAAGTTAACCCGTTTGTATGTCAAGGAGATAGTGCGGCTACACGGCATACCAAAGAGTATAGTGTCGGATCGGGACCCGAGGTTCACATCGCAGTTCTGGAAGAGTTTACAGGCAGCTTTGGGTACTAAATTGAAGTTCAGTACTGCCTATCACCCGCAGACAGACGGCCAGTCAGAACGCACCATTCAGACTTTGGAAGACATGCTGCGAGCGTGTGTCATGGAATTCCAAGGGAGTTGGGAAAATCATTTGCCGCTCATTGAGTTTGCCTACAATAACAGCTTCCATGCGACCATTCAGATGGCTCCCTACGAAGCTCTTTATGGGAGAAAGTGCAGGTCGCCCTTGTGTTGGGATGAAGTTGGGGAGAGTAGGGTGATTGGACCCGAAATAATTCAAGAGATGCAAAGCCAAGTCTGGATCATCAGAGATAAAATGGCGGCAGCTCAGAGTCGCCAGAAAAGCTACGCTGATACCAGGAGGAGAGAATTGTCATTTGAAGTTGGTGATTGGGTTTATCTTAAAGTCTCTCCCATGAGAGGTGTCAAGCGTTTTGGTAAAAAGAGGAAGCTAGATCCAAGGTATGTCGGCCCTTTTCAGATTCTGGAGAGAGTAGGGTCCGTCGCCTACAGAGTTGCTTTGCCAGATTATTTTGGGGATGTTCATGATGTCTTCCACGTATCATCCCTGAAGAAAAGCTTTGGACAGCAAGAGCCACGCTTCGTCGACCCAGCAAGTATTCAGTTGCAACCGGATCTCACTTATGAAGTTGTTCCGTCGCAGATTTTGGATTGGAAGGAGCAACAATTGAGGTCCAAGACGATACCGTTGGTTAAAGTGGCTTGGGGAGATCCGTTAGCACAAGACTTCTCTTGGGAGCGAGTGGCAGACATGAGGGAGCAGTATCCATATTTGTTTGAATGATGAAGGTATGTATTTTAATCTTGGTCTCAGTTGGTTCATGTGCGTTTGTGTGGCTTGGTTTAAGTTGGTGGTGATCTTGCAATTTCGAGGACGAAATTGTTTTTAAGGAGGGGAGGATGTGATGACCCGTTTTTGAGTGTATTTTCGCTGAAATAATTGTTTTTATTTTAATTAATATATTAGCTATTTATTTTAATTTATTTGCGTTTTTTAAAGTTGGTTTTTAAATTAATTTATTTTATTTGGTGTTGTGTTTTATTTAGTTGTTTTGTGTTTTTTTTTTAATCTTTTGGCGGGTTAGTTTTGCTTTCCGGAATGAGGTTTGGACCTCATCTTTTCCCTACATCTTTTCCCTTTTTCCTCTCTTTTTTCTTTTTCTTTTTCTTTTTTTTCTTTCTTCTTCTTTCTTTTTTTTCTTTTCTTTTTTTTTCCCTCCCTTTCTCTCTCCCCGATCGGCTCCCCCCCCCCCGTGCTCTCTCTCTCTTCCCTCCCTCTCCCGCGTCGTCTCTCTCTCTCTCTCCTCCGGCCCAGCGCCGTCCGGCCACCTCCCGACCTCCCACCGGTCCCATTTTCTTCCCCTCCCTCCGGTGCACCGCCCCACCGAAAACCACCCCCAACCGGCCGGCCATTTGGCCGGAAAAAGCTTCCAAAGGGCGCACGGATTTCACTCCGATCCGCCGCCGTCGCTCCACCTCCGGCCACCATTTCTTCACCACTTCATCACCGACCTCTTGCCGTCCTAACCCACCCATTTCCGGCCTCCATCGACCACCGGAGCAGCTCCCACGAGCTTGTTTTTCGATTTGCCATTTTCGGCCATTTTCGGCCATTCCGCCGCCACCCACGGCCGTCCGTCGCTTCCATTAGCTTCACAACCACCTCTAGACCATTCCCTATCAATCTCGTGTCCTAGTTTGTCCCCGTTCAAAAGTGGGTTTTTCGGACCCACGGCCACAGTGAATTTTCACTGTGACGTTGCTGTTTTTCCGCCGTTAGCAACGCCGCGAGCTTTCTAAAAATACCGTATAGCGCTGTAAGTATTTTCCAAACCCTATTTTCAGATTTTAATATATATTGCTCATTCAATTGATTTATTTATTTAATTATTTATTTAATTGTTTGTTGTTGGTTGTTGATTCCGGACTGAGTCCGAGGAGTTTCGGGGGTCGGATGGATTGAGGACGGAGTGTTTGTTTGGTTGGTTGTGTTTGGTTGTTTCGATTGGGCCGTGTGGTGTGCGTTGCTTTTTATTTGTGTGCGTTGCATATCGCGTGCATGTGCATCATGTTTATCGGCGTTTTGGCGTTTGGGTGCGTGTGTCTCACGAGCCCAAGCCGTGATGGGTTATTATCACGGTGGAGCTCCTCTGGTCACTCGGGAGCGGTCAATACTGAGTGACATCCCCTGAGTAGTCGTCTGGGCGCTGACGAGTTTGGTACTAGAGGATGGGTCTGGCCCGGTACGTGCTGAGCACGAGTCCAGGCATCGCTCTATTCACCGATTCTGAGGCCCTGAGCGATGACGGAGTAGTATTAGAGGATGGGTCTGGCCCGGTACGTGCTGAGCACGAGTCCAGGCATCGCTCTACTCACTGACTCCGGGAGCGGAAATTAGAGGATGGGTCTGGCCCGGTACGTGCTGAGCACGAGTCCAGGCATCGCTCTATTCACCGATCCCGTGGCCCTTCGCTGGCGAGGGCTAGAGGATGGCCCGGCCCGGTACGTGCATGGCACGAGTCTGGGCATCGCTCGTTTAGGTGTCGCGCGCGTAGCCGTTCTCTATGGTGTGGCACTGAGCCAGGGTGTGCGGATGATCCCTAGGGGAGATCATGGTGCATACGGAGCGGGTTGTGGTATGGTTTTTCAGTTATGATCCATTTTCTGGGAAAAATGGTGGTTTGGGCCATTATCTGGGATAATGGCGAGGTGTGGCTTTATGGAGGTTGGTGGGCCTTTTGGGTTTTGGCGTGCGTGTTAAAATATATGTGTAGCGGGGCGTGTGTTTGTTTGATCTTGTTTTCTTGTTGTTTGGGTTGTATGTATTTTCATCTGGTAGTGTTTGGGTCATACTTACCTGCGGAACCTTTCTTGGTTCCGTAGCTTTTGGTGCAGAGTTCGAGGAAGAGGAGGAGGAGGCTGAGCCTGAGGATGCGGCTCCGCCGGGTTGCTGATGCTGTGCTTTTTATCTGTTTTCAAACTTGTATTTGTGTTTCTTGTAATATTTTATTTAAGTATGTTTTAAACAGTTTGTATTACATTAAGAAAAATTCTGGTACTTAATTATTGACTTGCTTCTCGCTGCGTTTGTCTTGTGCACTTTGTCGCTCTTGCACACACTTGGCACACGTCGTTAGGATGGTGGTCCGGGTTGTCACCATCCGGACGTCTCGATTTCCCCGTGTTCGGGCGTGGGGATTTGGAGGCGTCACAGCGACCGTGTAGTACACCACCCCCACCAAAATCTTTCCCTCCAACTAGTGATCATCCCCACCAATTTTCAGGGCCATCCGACCAGTCATTAGCCGCCACGCACGGCTGGAAGTCACGGCACCAGCCCTATTTTCCCTCTTTGTCACCAGTTGCTTTCTCAGCCTAGAACTGCCGCTCGCTGGCGGCATGGCTTACACCACCCACCCAGTTTTCTTCCCCTTCCACCGGTGAACATCCCCACCAAGTTTCACCTCCATCCAAGCCACCGTTAGCCGTCACGAGCTCCTCCAAACCACACGGTTTTTGAGCTTTTTCGGCGCCGTCGCTCCACCTCCGGCCACCATCTCTTCACAGCTTCTTCCCCTACCTCTTGCTGACCTAATCCACCCATTTCCAGCCTCGATCCATTGCTGGAGCAGCTCCCACGAGCTCAACCCCGATTTGGGCTTTTTCCACTTCCACCGCTGTTTCCACCGTCACCCACGGCCAAAACTCACTTCCTTTAGCTTCATAAACATCTCAAGACCATTATCTATCAATTTCGTGCCTTGTTTTGTCCCCGTTCGAAAGTGGATAATTTATTACCTACGGCCACAGTGTAAAATACACTGTTACGTTGCTTTTCCTCCGCTGTTTGCAACACCGCGAGCTTTCAAAAAATACCGTATAGCGCTGTAAGTATTTTCTAAACTCTATTTTTAGATTTAAATATATTTTGCTCTTACAATAATTATTTGACTGCTGATTGGTTGATTCCGGACTGAATCCGAGGAGTTCGGGGGTCAGATGGATTGAGGACGGAGTTGTTTGGTTGATGTTGTTATTGGTTTGAGATATTTGTGTGTTGATGTTGCATTGTATAGTGCACGTATGTTCATGTTTAAAAACGGAAAACCGGATTTTCGTGTAGTTGCATTCATGTACATGTGTTTGTAAAATGAAAATTGGGCTTATAAGCGAGAAATGATTTATGGTATATATGAAAGGTTGGATTGACTGGTTTGAGTTAGAGGCACGTGTAGGGATGGTGGTAAACATGGACGGTGGTAGAATCCCACCTATGATTCTCGCCTACGGTGCGCGCGTAGGGATTGTGGTAAGCAGGGACGGTGGTAGAATCCCGCCTGTGATTCCCGCCTACGGTGCACGAGTAGGGACGGTGGTGAGCAGGGATGGTGGTAGATTCCCGCCTACGATTCCCGCCTACAGTGCTCTGATGGTTTGATTTTGAGCCATTATTAGAGATAATGGCGAGGTTATGTTTTTGGGCCAAATGGGATTTTTGGCGTGCGTGGAAATATGTGGTTTTTGTGGGACATGTGCATTTGCATTCATCCATGCATATTGTTGAGTTTATATATTTTTATCTTGTGGCGTTTGGGTCTTACTTACCTGCGGCACCTTTTTTGGTTCCGTAGATTTTGGTGTAGAGTTCGAGGATGAGGAGGAGGCTGAGCCCGAGGATGCGGCTCCGCCAGAGTTCTAAGTTGGAGTCTATGCTTTGTCATTGGATTTGAACTATATTTGTGTTTTGTAATATTTTATTTTGTATGATTTGAACAACTTTGTATTAAACTAATGAAAATTCTTGTACTTAGTGTATGACTTGGCTATCCGCTACGTGTTTCTTCGTGCACATTTGTTGCTTACTCACACTTGGCACTCGTCAATAGGGTGGTGACCCATGATGTCACCATCCGGACATCTCGATTTCCCCGTGTCCGTGCGTGGGGATTTGGGGGCGTCACACCTTTTCTTCCAGCTTCACATAATCCTTGTACTAGTTCATCCCTAACACATACACGACTTTCAGTCTACACTAGGAGTAGAAAAGAGATGCTATTCAATTTCCATGTTTCATATTCAATCTGCTATTCAATTTATGTATTCAATTTTCTAAAAGAGAAAGAAATGGCTTTTGTTCTTACTTGAGACAGAACGAGGCTTTATGGTTGTCATTTTTTAATTGAGTTATTTCTAACCAAGTTGATGTGTAGAGTACACCATACACTTCACTTAAAAAGTTAAATGGTAAGATTTGATTTGTAAGAATAAAATTTTAAGATTAATCTTTTAAATTAAATTATGTAATTAAAGCACTTTAGTAAGTGCACTCTACATTTCGACTTGATAATAGATTATTCTTATTTGAGTAAAACATGTCATCTTACACGTTGGTTAGTGTGTTCAAAATAGGGCTTCTCTCTAACAAAATTAGGATATGAGTAATGCTACATCTAGTCTTCACGTAATCGTTTGGAAAAAGAGTGAAATCTACTATTAAAAAATTAATTTTTTTCATATGCTATATTTACTCACTATTTTCAAGAAATTGCAGGGTGCTTTTGCACTCCATGATTGTAAAAATATCATTTCTCTTTTAAAAGTAGATAACATGGTACCACGTGGCATGCCACTAGGCAGCCCATCAGATGCAATTTAGAGGTACAAGAAGAGGCATGAGACAGTACCAAAATACACCCTACGCCACACCATGCCTAGTGTGTCCCACTATTGCAAATGCATTAACAACTAGATATCTCTTTTTATGACACTAGATGCTTCACCTTGCCTCTTGCTCGAATGTGTATAACATGAACTGTGTTTTGCACCATCGACGTTGGTGCCTGACTTCACTTCGACGACCAAATACTTAGCCCCATTCAAAGCCTGTTGGCAGTACTTTGTCAACCTAAGGAATTTCACACTAGTTTAAACACTCCAGCTTGAATAATGGAGTTTTACTAGGATATTACCCAAAGTTTTGAATATCGTTTCGGTTAAGGCACTGGAACAAAATATTTCAGCGCTGGTACCGTTTTGGATACTTTTTAAGTATGGTCTATATATAATAAATTAAATTTTCAAAATAATATCAATGCAAGTCTTAAAAAGTTAAAACACATATTTATAAAACTCAATAATACTTCTAAGTTCTCAATTCAACTATTTAAAAAGATAATCACTCATCTTCATCACGAAAATTGGAGTAGGGATTTGATTTTCAGTCTTCAAGAAAAGGAGATTAAAAGAAATTAAGAAAATAGTCTTCAGATGTGAGAATTGGAGTAAAAATTATTAAAAAAATAAGAATTTTTCATTAATTACAAAAATTCACTAATTTTGGTCGATAATTATGTACTTGAAAAGAAAATATGGCATAACATGACATAAAGCGTAACAAATAATTATTTATTTGAAAGGAGAACATGACATGACATCACTTAACATGCATATATAAACATAACAAACACGAATAGGTTTCTTACCACCATACATACTTTCGAAAAGTAAGTTAGAGACCAACTTACAGATACTTGTAGCATGACATAAACTAGCACAAAATAATGTGAATTGAAAGGATATATTTGTAAGAGCAAGAAACTCCTCACTAACATACTTATAAATATAAAATCATTGGCTTGTGGCAAAATTATCATTTTACCCTTATACTTGTGATAAAATGACCATTTTACCTCTAGATTAAGAATTTTGCATTTTAACTTCAAAACTCACCAAAATTTACATTTCTCATGTAATTTTTATCATAAATCCAAATAACTAACTAGAAAACTTTAAAACATAACACAACTATGTGAATTATTTTTAGGTGGAAACATGCTAGGACTAAAAGCTTTGATTTTTGTTGCAATTTTATCAAACTTTAACTTTTATGTTAAAATCAATTTATGAAACACATAACAATCATGTCCTATGTTTTGAAAATTATGCTAAGACCATAAAACATAAACTTAAAAAAAAAAATATCACAAACTCCTTATATTAACAAAATGTGAAAACACCAAATCTCAAACAACTCTTTGACTAAATTAGGCTCTTTCCTTTCCAATAAACTCCAAGGACTTTGAAAGTCCAGAAACATACTCTTAACATGTTCATAAGTCCATAAAATGTTTGAAGACTCAAATCAAAGACTACAAAAATCACAAAACATCATCCAACACAATCGGCTTGCATACTAACTTCAAAACTGAGTACCACATGTTTTGGATTTAGATCAAACCACTAGATCTGAGTTTCTAATGAAACAAAGTTTCAAGAAATAAAATCATATAACTCATATTCAAGTTCTAAACATGATCTAGCATTAAACCTAAGACCTCATGGCAAAGTTTGCATGAAAACACAAAGCAACTTGTGAGCCTCAAGTTTATGTCCTAATCGGGACCTTAGCATGCATAAAATTCATTTCATCAGGATCAAGACCATTATTCTCCAAACGTAACTTCCTAACATATAGCTAAAATTCCTAAGCTCAACATATGTGAATATTAAGACCATAGGTTCATGATTCCATAAAAAAAGATCAACACTTTTTTAAAATAGAAACTGTTTTTACACCTCCAGTTTCAAACTTTCTAATATCATGTAAATGTCTTTGTAAAAACTCTTAACATGCAATAAATCCAAATCAAACTTTCATTTTAACATGTTCAATCCAAACCATAGAAATATCGAACCAAGACATTGCCAAAAACTTCATGAAATAAATCAAAATTTTAGACAACATCCAGGCTAATGTCCAGTAAGGCCTTTCCATGCTTAAACAAATTTTTCACTAATCAAACCTCTATAAAAAATTACAAAACATACATCAATAGAAACTAGATTCAAAGATGAACAACTTATATGAGGTATTTTGTGATAATATACTTACAAAGGCTTCAAAAAAATAACCAAGTATGGCCAGAAACATTGTCTAAAATCTTCTCTAGAGGTCTCTCTAAGAAAGCAAAGTGAAAGTGAAAAAATCATTAAGAACAAGCGATGAAAAACTTATATAGAGCTGGGGGTATCAAAAGGAATGTGAGGATGACAATTTGATGGTGGTTTTGTTAGCCAAAAACATAGAAAAAACCATGGGCAGCAGCACATGGTTTTCAACCTTGGGAGCTGCCGAGTGATTGGTGGTGGTGAGGTGGCTGATTAATCTCCAATTACTATTTGGTCTGACATGGGTAGTGAAAGTAAACCTAAAGCAGTGGGGGGAAATTTCTCAAGAAGCCTTGCATAGGTGGAGCTTTTTGGTTGGCCTTAATGGGCCTAAACCGATTGGGTCTCATTTAGGGTTTTCAATTAGGTTTGGTTTGGAGTTTCGGTTTCTAACAAGCCCAAATCCAGTTTTTCTTAGCTCAATGAAACTACTAAGGTAGAAAAGAATAAATAAGGGTGTAATGACATGAATTTGAATAGTTAATAACATGTGAAAGTGATTTAATCTAATAATTAAACACTAAACTAAAATCGGTTTGGGGTAACCATTTGGGGTTTGGGATAACCTTATAGGGTTTCACTTTTTATCAATTTTTGAGGTTTCAATTGGATTTCAATTATTTGGAGTTTTCCTAGGGTTGAAACCTTTGGTTTGTAACAAAATTGAATGGTTGGATGGAATAGTGTTTGACTTAGATGGCAGGATCACAATGTTTGATTTTCTTTCATTTTCTTCTCATTACCATCTGATGGTTCCTCTTAGTGCCAAGTGTCCTACACTATTCACTAAATGTGGCTAAGATTTTTCCATGTGTATAAATAAAACTTCTCCATACTGATTTGGACAATCCACACTCTGATTTGAAAACGACTGAATTGAGTGCCATCACAGATGTTACAATTCACCCCGAAAAAAAGTAAAAATAAACTTTGTACCATAAAATCCTAAATAATCCTACAAAACTAATATTTCAATTTATTTTACAAATTTGACTCATAAGCACTTTGAATAAATCAAAACACATTTTCGAATAGCAATCATCTAAGAAAACAATTATATTAATGCGCTATAAAATCTTAAATATTCAA
This sequence comes from Carya illinoinensis, assembly GCF_018687715.1. Taxonomy (NCBI): domain Eukaryota; kingdom Viridiplantae; phylum Streptophyta; class Magnoliopsida; order Fagales; family Juglandaceae; genus Carya; species Carya illinoinensis. Next base: position 22,824,578 of record NC_056765.1, read on the forward strand.
CTAAGGCTAATGGAACAAAACATTTCTCAATCTTATACTCCTAAATACCTTAAACGAACAAAATTGTGTTTCTGTCACCAAAGTGGATAAGAAACAAACTATGCTAATAGACTAAAACTTTTGCGATTTCTCGATTTGTGAAACCTTTTTAGGTTTTTAGGGCATTCCGAAAGCCTAAAGAAATTCATCTACTAAATTTTTGATAGCTGTTACATTAATAACTTTATAGAAAACATAAACAATAAGATTAAAATTTCTTGTTATATTAACTTTATAATATGTGTAATATATATACATAAAAATTAAAAAACTTATAACATAAATAGGAAAAATTAAATAGATATATATTGGTTTGGTTCAGTCCAATTCGATTTTTAAATCTTGAAAATTGGTATCGAAACAGTTTTTAATCAATTTTGGCTTTCAAGAATCGAAATCGAGCAAACTTGTATTGAATTGGTCAGATTCGGTTTAGTTTAGTCGGTTTGGTCAATTTCTTCTTACATCTGTAAGGGCCACAAACACATGTGTAGTCAACACAGATGATCTTACCTCATTACAAAGGTAATTACACTAACGTAACGTACATGAGAGGTAACGCCGCACATCCTTTGACCTATCATCCTATAAATACATCTCTTTCTCCTTCATATATCTGTTCAATATCTTTCCCGTTGTGATGCCTTCAACCTTGGTTTGGGACTTGGTTGTGATTGAAGTGTCTAGACATGCAACACTGGGTTACATAACTCTCATTCATGATAGTTAACATGTAATGCACCTTATATGTTACTAACAATATGAATAAATCACAGCATAAAAATTAGCAAGGCCTTGAGTAATAAATACATCATGGCACCAAAACATAATTTATTAATCCCAAAATATGTCATAGTTTAAACGTCCTTACAAAAGTAGGTCCTTAAACATTGACCATTCATAACCATCAAAATATAGTCTTGTGCTACATAGTTAAAAATATTATACTTCTTTATCTAAAATCTCCTAGATCTCTGTTATCAACTTCAAAATAATTTCTATACTGCAAGTTGATTCTCAATCGTAAGACCTTCTTCGGCTACTAGTGACCAATGGGGCTTACATTTCACTGTCTTGCTCGTTGTCTTCTCCACTTGCCACAACTTCTACCATTTCAGGGGGAATAGTAGTGGAACTACCATAGTGAGATTTCCAGAAATCTAATAAATTTATGTAAAAAACATACACAGAGATAACATAAACATGCATAAGATAAACACGCCATTCAGAATTTGGTTATGAAGTTAAAACAGACTAAGGTTGCCTTGCGGGATTGGAATAAAAGGGTTTTTGGTCATACATTGGGCCGGATTACTGCTCTTGAAACTCAGGTTGAGGAGCTTGAAATTTAGTCTCAATTAAACTGGGATGAAAATCCGGATAGGGAATTACAGGTGGCAAATGCGGAATTGGCAATTTGGCGACGTTGGGAAGAAATTCGACTGAATCAAATGGCAAAGATAAAATGGGTGGTGGATGGGGACCAGAATTCTAAATTTCTTCATGCTTGCGTAGCCATGAAAAGGCGTAAGCGGGTTCTAAATATGCAATTGAATGATGTGGTGTTTGAGTCTCCAAAGAGCATTCACCAAGGTGCAGTTGATTGTTTTTCCTCTTTTCTCCAAGGTGAGCCACTGGTTGAGCAACCTGTGTTTGATGGTCTTATAGATCTATTTATTTATGTGGGGGAGAATGTTGACCTTGTTAGTGCACCTTCTTTGGAGGAAGTATTTGCTGCTTTATCTTTTATTCTGGTGACTAGTGCTCCTGGCCCTGATGGTTTTGGCTCCGATTTTTATAAGAGTTGCTGGGATGTGGTCAAAAGGGATTTGTGGAAGGCAGTGCTGGAATTTTTTGCATCTAAGTCTCTTCCTAAGTTTTTTTATAGCTTCTTACTTGGTGCTAATTCCAAAGGTGGACTCTTCAATAGGTTTTGACATGTTCCCTCCCATCAGTCTTTGCTCAGTTTTTTATAAAATTTGCTCCAAGATAATTGTGAATCGATTAACTGGTCCCTTGCCTCAACTGATTTCTTTGGAGCAAGGAGCCTTTATCCTAGGTAGAAGTATATTTGAGAATATAAGCCTCACTCAAGAAATGGTTCATTCCATTAGTAAGAGGAATCATGGCGGTAACATTATGTTAAAAGTAGATATGGCAAAAGTATATGATCGTGTGGACTAAAATTTTCTGATAAAGGTTATGTCAAGTTTTGGTTTTTCACCTCAATTTTTTGATTTGATCTTCTTCTGTATTTCTAGTCCCTGTTATTTGGTTATGACGAATGGGGCAATAAAAGGCTTCTTCCCGGAAGGCCTTGGCCTTCAACAAGGTGATCCCCTATCTCCTTATTTGTATATCATCCAGTAGGAGATCTTTTCTAGGATGATTCACCGGAGTGTGGCTAAACATAGATTTGGATGTTTTCATCAGGCTCAAGATATGCCTATTATTTCTCATTTAATGTATGCTGATGGTGTGGTTATTTTTTCTAATGGGAGCCAAAGATATGTTCTGGTGTTGCTAAGTATTCTAGGAAAATATGAAAGATGGTTGGGACAAGCAATTAATAAATAAAAGTCTGCTTTGTATTGCTCGAGTAACTCCCTTACTAGTAAGAGGCATCTTCTCCATAACATTGGCTTCGTGGAGGGGCACTTTCCGTTCAAATATTTTGGAGTGCCCATTATCCTTGGTCATCTAAAGCAATTACATCTTGAAGACATGGTGAATAAAGTGAGGCAAAAACTCAGTGGTTGGAAAATGTGGCTACGGTCTTCTGGAGGGAAATTGGTTTTGTTACGTCATGTTATTTCGAGTATGGCCATTCATCTATTTGCTGTTTTACAGGTCCCTCAAGCAGTTATTAATAAAATCCATCAGCTAATGAGTTCATTCTTTTGGGGTGAGTCAAATGGAAAAGTTAAGAAGAAATTGGTAGCTTGGAAACACATTTGTAGGCCTGTGGCAGAAGGAGGTCTTGGGTTGAGGCTTCTCCAGGACACTTAGACAACCTTGCACATGAGGTTTGCCTGGAAGCTTCTACAAGGTAATTCTCTCTAGGCAAATTTATTTAAGGCTAAATATGCGGGTTTGAAACATTGGTTCCTTATAGATGGTGATAAATGTTTGAGATTTTGGAAAATGATTGTTGAATCATTCTAAATGGAGAGTTAGAGAAGGAGATATTTTTTTTTCTAGTATGACAAATGGCGAGATAATGGCCCCTTGATAAATGACTTGCTAGTCATGGGCCAACCGTTGCTGAAAATTAAAGAGTGTCGATTGTCAGATAGTTGGGATGTGAATTTGCTAGAGAACTTGGTTGGCTTAGAGAATGTTGATGATATTCTAGTCTCTTTATCTGATCCTAATTCAGGTAAGGATGTTCTTGTCTGGACTCAAACAGAGACATGTATGTTTTCAACTAAATCTGCATGGCATTGTTTTAGAGTCAGAGGCTCCATTGTTGATTGGCATTCATGGATTTGGCATAAAAGGCTTCCCTTAAAAATGTCTATTCAGTTTTGGAAGGCTTGGCATAGGGCTTTGAGTGTGGATGATAGATTGTGTCGTATTGGCAATCCTATTGTGTCCAAATGTGGGTGTTGTCCTGTAGTTCATTACAAAGACATAAACCATGTTCTATTTGAGGATGTTTTCCCTAAAAAAATTTGGTCATTTTTTTGCAACCTCTTTGGACTTCCACTTGGTAGCAATTGGGAACACCAAGTTTCCTCTTGGTTCTGGCGTGCTAGGTCCTCCTCTGAGGTGGGTGTTATAATTGGCCTTATGCCTGTCATAATTACTTGTAGACTTTGGAGGCGAAGATGTCTTGCGTGTATAGAGGGCATCTTGGAATCCCACGAAGCTGTTGTCAAATCTATTTATGTATGGATTGGTTCCCTTGGTCAGGTGATTGATAATTATTACAACTTGTCCCGTTTTGATGGCACGATCCTTGAGTCCTTATGGATCAAACCCATTCCTTTGAAAAAAAGGATGTGCAAAGTAGTCCAGTGGCACAAACCTCCTCCAGGGTGGTTTAAATTAAATATGGATGGTAGTAGCCTTGGTAATCCAGGTTCTAGTGGTATTGGTAGTATTATTTGTAATGATATAGGACGGCTTGTGAAAGCGTTTGCCTCTCCAATTGGTTTTGGTTCAAATAACAAAGCAGAACTTCTTGCACTACTTAATGGCATGTGGTTATGCATGTCCCTTTAACTTTTCAAAGTAATCGTTGAGGTTGACTCAATGGTGATTATTTCCTAGTGGCATAGAGGGCGGTGTGGGGTTTGGTACCTGGAGGATTATTGGGAAGGGATTATGGTTTTAGCTCAATCTATTAATTATCGTTTTCAGCATGTTCTACGTGAAGGAAATAAAGTGGCGGATTGGTTGGCCAAAGAAGGTGCCACGGGTGCTAATTCGGTCTACACTAATAATTCTATATTGCCTTGGGTCCTTCAAGGTTTGTTATGGTTGGATTTATCTGGGTTTCCTTCTTTAAGATGTTGTTAATCTGGATTTTGTTTTTGCTTTTGCTTTTGGTTGTTATGCTCTTCATTATGTTCATAGGCTTGTTTAGAGTTTTTTCTGGGCTTGGGTTCTTTGGGATTTTTTCTCAAGGGCCTTGTTTTGTTTCCATGGTTTTCCTCCGGCATAAGTGAGGGTTTTATTAATAAATTCGATAGGGCGTCACTATTGGACAGGTGATTGCCTACTCTTCTTAAAAAAAAAAAAAAACATGAATATGGATGCATGAGCATGAACGTGCAATTTCACAAATTGTATTTTTCACCCATTCAAACTTCTTTTTCTAAAACATTTGAACTTGTAACAATGCAACTCTTTGCACAAACTTACCTTTCTTACTCAATCACATACACTTTTATTTAATATGAACAATTAAGGATCCCTCACAATTTTCCGTAAGAACTGCGTGCTGAGTTCTCTTAAACTCTTGGCAGATCAACACGCCTTCAACACAAGTTCAGAATCGATATGGCAGTTCATAACACCTTTGCCGTTCGTACCACCATATTTTGCACCCACTAGCGTTAAGCGCTACAACTTTGCTCCAGAAACCTTACGATCTTGTTTGAAATCCGTTGATTATATTTCATCAACTTAGGGTCACCATGCTATCAATAGTCAATTTAGAGTGGACATGGGAGTTTTACTATGATATTCCCACATCCTAGCATTTGGGTCATGTCAAAACTTACTTTAATGTACAACCCATCAAACTTTTCATGACATGAGATAGTAACATGTAATCATGGCATAGCATGTGAAATGCAAGTAGCATGGCAACATAATGATGAAAACATATCATGTGATTATGGCCTTTACATTGGGACAACTTATGATACAACTTATGATGATACAATATCACTTAAACATGACTTGCAACAATCAAACATGTCACATGAGTAGGATTCCAATTATTCACAAGATTTGGATGTAGCAAGACAAAACAAGCACACACATGATTCAATCATGGAAAGAAACTGAGCATGTGATATATCATAATAATAATTCAAACATTTATATATAAGCATAAATAGTACGTATGCAGCATTTACATGAAAACATAAACACACTATCCAAGAGTAAGTTATAGGCTAGGTTACAAACTTCTGATTTAATAACAATGCCAATGAACAAATAAGTTGAAAAATATATGTTCTAAATGTTAGAACATGATTAAAAAAGAAATCCTTACACTATAATACTAACCTGTGTACCTAATGAATCTAAAAATCCATTTGCTAAAAGTTCCTAAATCCACTCAACCATGGTGGCCATTAAACCCTTCCAACCTCAACAGTGAGGCTGAATGACAATAGGTTTGTCACAAAAATTTTCTCATACAGACAAAAACCCTAATGAGGCGAAATGACAATAGGCTTGTCACATTCTTCATCTAAATCTTTCCTTGAAATTAATTAAAACAAGAGGTTTACACTAGGAATCAAACCAAATAGATTTGCATGTCCTAACCACAACTTATATAGCACATGTGTCTTCCTTCTTCCTCTTTCTCGACTTCAAAACCAACAACTCAACACACTTAGGACTCTTCTATCTCCATTCGAAAACCTTGGATTAAAAGACTCACATCCCATGGAAATGGAAACAACATAGAAGAACGAAAGTTTTCTTACCAAGCTATAGTCCTTCATGATGATTCTAAACTCCAAACCTTGAAGCAAGTTGGGCATTGTGAGAACCTGGACTTTGCCAAGTCCCCATTCCTATTTTTATTTGGAGAAGTATTTAGTTATTGGAAGATTCTAAGTGTTGGAAGGAAAAGCCTTAAAGTATATTGTATTTTTGAACCCTAAGAGTTCCAAAAAAAAAAAAAAAGGAAGTCCATAAGAGATGGGACCCAATAAGCCCATGTGAATTTTGGCAACTAGGTTGAACTTAGACCTTGGAAGCCCAAATCTGATTTCTAAAAGTGGGGGTAGGTGCCACATGACACAAGAAGGGCCATTTAGTCTTTTCCAGAATGAAATCAAGGGAAGAGGCAAGGAGTGACACTTGTCCAACATGTAGGAGGTTCTAGAAGAAGTGAATGGAGGATGATGTCACCAAATTAGGGCTTACACACCCATGTGCAAGGCCCATTTCAAAAAAAGACACTTGTCAAGCTTGAAGAAGGACTTTTGGAATTTCAAGAAAAACCTTGTTTGGGAAGAGGAAAAGGCATGTTCCAGGAGAAACTTTTTGGAGGAGCAAGATAGAGAGGGGGCGACGGCTAAGCATTGGGAAGGCCAAGGATAACCTAGGAAAGAGCTAAGGTTTTCGGCCAACACAAGGAACACACACTCACTTGCCACATGGCAACTTGCACACGAGTAGAGTTTCAAGAAAGATTAGGGTTTCTGTGTTTGTACCTTTAAGCCACCGAGTGCATTATATTTGGATAAGTGGAGAAGGCAAAATTGGAAGATGAGGCAAGATTCAGATTTTGAGGGCTGCACGTCACCCACACATAAGGCAACTTTTGGATTTACCATGCAAATCAAGGGGGAGAGGGAAGAGTCTTTTTGCCAAGTGGCATCCATGCAAAGGCTCTTGGATATTTCTAGAAGGAAGGAAAGCTCTCTATTAAAGGCCATGGCTGAAAGTCATGGAGGATCTTTTTGCTCAAGTCTTCAACTTTCCTTCTAAGGGATTTTTGGCACTCACCATTTCTCTCCAATTTCTTACACTTTGTCACCAACCAAACACCACTATTTCTCTCCACCATTTTGAGAATTACAAGGATTTCTCATACACCATTATGCTAGAGGAAGAACACGAGGAGATAAGAACCATTTCACCATTTTTTGCACATACACACACAGCCGAAATGGAATAACCACGACAAGTTTCAGATTTAGGATTTTTTTTTTCCACATTTGCACACACTCTCACTTTAGAAACTAGGGTTTTTTTTCTTCAAGAAAATGAAAGACCAAAAAATATCCTTTGTTTGAAGTTCTTGAACACAGAGTAGAAAGGGAATGAAGGCCATGAAGGTTAGGGTTCTCAACCTCAAGAGTTTCGAACTCTAGGGTTTCTCATGGAAATGTATGTTCGGAAATCTTAGATGTGTACTCATGGCCACTCTTATTTCAAGATTAGGGTTTCTCTAGTTGTTTTCTAATATGTCTTGCATGTATTTTTCAGATTTTTCTAGTTTGCACTTTGGATTTTTGTAAGTAAACTTCCAACTTACTTTGGATAGCACTATATTTTGTGAACATTTTGTTCATCTTTCATTGGTTGAATCTTGTTATATTGTGCCATGTTTAATCCGTTTTGATATGAAGATGAAATTCCATGCTTTTATGATGGTTTGTTGAAGTGTATTTTGAAAATGCCATGATTCGGGTTTCTGTTTTGACATGTATATGTGCTATGCATGCTTGTTTTGATCTATGAACATGTAAAGACATGAGAATATAAGTTGTGATGATGTAAATCCATGTTTGGAGGACTTGGATGTTTTAGCCAAGGCTATATCAAGGGAATTGGATTCTGTTTTGGATTTGCATTAGTGTGATTCAAGTATATTAACATGTATTCATCATATGATTGCATGTTCTAATGTTGCCAAGCCATATTGTAACATGTACATTGTTTTTTTTTTTTTTTGTAAGGATCAAATGCATTTCATTAGAGTAAATGCTGGATACATGGAGGGTAATCCTCTAGAAGGATACAATCCTCTGAACAAGTCAGAGCATACTTTGCTAGAGTATGGGCAATTACATTGAACTCCCTAGGAGTATGTTGAATTGACCACTCCCGAACCTTTGACAACAAGGACTTGACATCTCTAATAACCATACCAAATGTGCTCCAATTTTCTTCTTCACTTTGAACAGCCTGAACCACATTGAGAGCATCTCCTTCTAATACAATTTGAGTTAAACCCAGTTCAGCACACAAGGTAGTTGCTCTCAAGGTTGCTACTGCTTCCCCAAGCAAAGGATTAGGATATAATGTAATAGAAGAACATAGAGAGGCCATAACCAAGCCCTCCAAATCTCTTACAATCACGCAAATTCCAACTTTAGAATTATCTTTATCAATGGCTGCATCCCAGTTAGCTTTGAAGAAGGCTGGTGGAGGGGTAAACCATTCAGAACTAGGTGCCACCTGGTGCTTAACCTGTTTTCCCCTAGTTTCTAACCAAGAGACAATGGCTTCCATCTCTGCATGAACCTGCTTTGACACCTGAAAAGGGGACTGAAATTTTTTCTCAAAGATCCAAG